>NC_143156.1:19992615-20292615 GCF_041381405.1 Jatropha curcas | reverse complement strand
CCTCCAGGACAACATCGAAGCTAGAATTTCGCTCTCCATCACTGTGAGTAATAATAAATAATGCATGTCAACACTGCATTTGCATAACATTACATTTTTATATATTTACATATTGCATTTTCTCAAATATATTATGTTATGATCACTATAATTATACTTATGCATAATTGTGCATTTGGATGAAATTGGTGTATTAGGATAAATGAATTGTTTGATTATTTGTGCTGTGTATATACTATGCTCTGTTTGTGTGGAGTTAGGATGAAGTGGGTCACCCTGGGTTTGTGAGGACGGTCGATAAATATGGATCCTGATGAACTGATGAAATTGGACCGTCGGCCGGGTAAATGGGAGATCGGCGCCCCCGTGTGCACCTGATGAATTGATGAAATGATGTTGATGAGATGGAAAAGAAAAGAGAGAATGTAAAATAAAATATTGAGAGGACTGGTCAAGTGAGGATTAGACCGGTCGGCCAGATATGGGGGATTGGCTCCCCGGGTGCACATGTTTGAGAGGATGGGCTGTTTGAGAGGACGGCTCGTCGGGGGTTTAGGTGACGCCACTGACTAATTTCCACGTGATGTGATTATTTGAAGGTGATATTGTTTGTGGGTGCTGATGTAATGTCATATGATTGACTGTTGTGTGTTCATTCAGTATACTAGGGTGCATTTTGCTTGACTGTATGTGGTGTGTATTATTTATTATTATTCACTGAGTTGCAAAACTCACCCCCCCAACAAACCTCCCAGGTACTAGGAAGCAGCTGATTCGACTGAAGCTCTGCAATCTTCTCCGCAGAGTTACAAATGTAAACTTTATATTCATGTTATTTAATTTTGGATGTATAAATTATTCCGTTATCAGATTATTTTTAGACTCCGCAGTTATAGGGTTGTGTATTAATATTGGACTTATTGTTAGCACTACACTATAAATTAAATGTTAGGTAATTAGCTGCAGGTGAACTAGTAAGCCCATAATGTGATTATAATTTATTGTGAATAGGCCCCAGGTTATATATTATGTGTTAATCGAGATTGGGCCATATGTTTGTATAGAGGCTTACTGTTTTGATGAAATTGAGACAGATTGAATAATTTAGGCTTACTACGGGCCTCGGGGGCCTTAAGCTTACCTGGGCCCTAGTGCCGGTCCGGCCCACGGAAACGGGTCGTGACAAAGGTGGTATCAGAGCATAAGTTTATAAGTTTAGATGTAACTGCGGAGTAATTCCTGTCATGTCTTGACATTGTCCTCCTTGCTTTTCCCTTCAGCGTTGTTCGCAACCAGACTAAAGTCAAGTTGTTTAATGATTAAAATTTGCATCCTTGTTCGTTAGAGATGTGATTTAGTTAATGATGCTAGGAGACGGTTTAAACAAAAATCCTTCTATGGAATAAATAATAGTCATATATAATTTAAGTATGTAAGAAGATAAGTTGCATATGAGTAATAAATTGAAGTCAAATACTGTAAGTGTACTATTTTATTTAATATGTGTTGAATGTAGAATACATATATAAAAAAAAAAAGATGCATGAGTGCGTGTATATGTGTGCCTGCAGAATTGAGAATTAGTTGCTAGTTTTATTTAATAAGAGAACTAAACGATTCGGATTTGAGGACATTAGAATATATTTAATTGGTGCCTTGAATTAATATATGTATTTGGTGACATTTACATGATGTTGGTTGGTGGAATTTATTATAGTTATTGGGGTAAATATTTTCTGGATGGAATAATTACATTAATTAGTATAAGTACATAACTGATTTTTTTATAAGATTTAAATATTGAAGGATTTGGTGTGATTTGCTATAATAATTGGAGATGAGTATTTTTCATAAAGAATAATATTGGTGGAATTATTATACCAAGTGATTTTTAATTATGAGAAGTAATTACTGCTTGGTGGAGTAAAGTGTATTGTAGCATTCATCAACTATTCCTTTTCAAGTGTATGAATATAGGGAATCATATAAATTATTGTGGTTATAAGAAACGTAAATTGTGATCCGTAGTAAGAGACAAATTACTCTACTCTGTATGCATTTAGTAATGGATATTGTGTGGATTGTGGCATCTTATGGTTTAATATGGTACAAGTAAGAATTAAATCTAATGGTATTTAGCTTTTGATATTTAAAATAATTGTTGCACACTCGATGGTATGTGAATTACAATCAATGATTTTGTTTAATGGGAGATTCTATGATCTGAGGACTCCATAAGGGAATTAAGGTACTTACGTTATGTAAATATTGGGCTATGATGATTAAGAGCATTGGTGAATGACATCGGATATGGAGAGATAATTGTCCAATTATTTAATTGATATAATACTAGTAAATTAGATAAGTAAGGATGGATCTAGTCCTGTTATTGTATGGATATTAAGAAAAGAATCAATTGTAGAAACGTGAAGAGTATGAATTAATGTGAGTTAAATGAGGATAGTCAGTAATTAGAGGTTTAATAAATTAGGGATTATGGGTAACAAGATTCGATGAAAATAAAAATAATGATACATCAGCGGATTTAAGATAAAGACCTCTATATTTTGGGATTTCATGAGTGTAGAAAAATTGTGGTTTACAGTCATGAAAGAGTTATGGATCCATGTGTGATATAATTAAGATCTTAGTACATGTAGAATGTTTAATAAGCCAGACTAAGCTTATGGACCAAGTATAATAAAATAAAAGTAAAAGATAGCAAAGGAAATTAGTGGTTTTGGGATTGAAATGCTATTATATTCGATGATAATTATATTAGGAAAATTATAGCTTGAATATAATTTGAATATAAAGAACAGAGGAGAATAATGTTTGTATAATTAAACAGTTTCTTGTTATCTCTTGGAGTATAGAGAGAATGTGAATGTTAAGAAATTAAATGATCATGAATAGTAATTTTATGATGTAATTAAATTAAGATCTAAAAAAAAAAAAAAAAAAAAAAAAAAAAAAAAAAAAAAGAAGAAGAAGAGTTGTGAAAGTTCAAAAGATGCTTTAGAATAAGTAATTAAGAATAGGTAGTTAGACAAAAAGAAGTGAAATATTATTAAAAGTAGAAAGATGGAACATGTATACTATTGAAGGTAGGGAAATGGCTTTTAGGTTTAAAATAGTCATCACTATCGGTGATAATTCTAATAGAATATTAAATAAATAATTGATAATGTTATAAACCAACCTTTTGAGTTGAGTTAATCGGGTCCTTGCAAGGTGAGTTTTGAGAACTTTGTGGTTCATATATAGTAAATTCATATTCTAAAAAGAGATCAAAGGTAGGAAGTTATTGAATGTCTGGTGGTATACAAATAGATAATGATTTAAGGATTGTAATCTCGATGATGAAAGAACTTAGTACTTATATTCAGAAAGATAGACTTTCTACTCGAGAGAGAGATAAGAAAATTTTGACTTATGTAATTTGATAGCATCTAGTTGGGAAATAGTAATGATTGGGAATAAGAGTTGATAAAAGATCATGGGGGTTTAGCTTGAGATGACAACGAATGTGAATAAATTTAATCTCTTGACGTAAAGCAATTAAAATAAGGAAATTCTATTAATTAGTGCAACTTTTGCAAGTTACTTGTTTTATTGGATAAAGAAGGAAAATTATATTTATGTCCTTAGTAGAACGTAAAGGTAATTAGAGTATTTTCATTTATTAGTAAGCTAGCTGGGTTTTAATTTACTATTTATTTTGGATATTGAAAATTTGTGCAAGAATAAACAAGTGAACTTGAGATAGTTTTAACAACTTTGGTGAGGAGAATACATGCTAGTATTTGAAGACTGAAAAGATAAACTATAGAACTGTTGGATGTGATTACGGGATGGTTTAAGATTATATTTTAATTATATTGGAATGCCAACTCATGGATGTCGATTAGATCATTAATCAATTTAAATTGCTCATGGTTCGATTGAGGTACCGTTTAGAGCGAAAATTATTAATGCATAATGTGGAGTCAATGTAAAGTTATTCCGAATTCCTTAGCAATTGAGAGAAATTATGATTGAATGAATAGAATTGTGTTATAAATGGCAGTTTGCGACTTATCTTATTGTTTAAGGGAAGATTTAAATAGTTAGGTCCATTCGAGAACTGGTACATTGTAACTCTGATGTTGAAGGATTCAATAAGTTGTTAACCTTGTTTAGGGTAAAGAATGTAGAGAGAACATAATTAAGGTTGAGGATATTCTTAGATCGTATAAGGTATAAATTGTACAAATCTTGGAGATGATAGACTTGGAGAAAAGGAATAACTCAATGATATTATTATCTGAATATTCATAGGCATTCATGAGATTAAGAATAAACATAAGACAAAGGACATAGTCTAATCAGGAGTTGAATTATGGGTTTAACATTCTTGATCTCTTACTTAGCTAGAGAAATGTCATGATTTTGTTTGAAATAAGCTTGTAGTAGTGGCAAGAATTTGTTCTCTTTAATTGGAAATGATCAAATAGTACTTAATAGCAGAATTTGATAAGAATCGAAAACTTTCTTGAATTGGCAGCAATCATCTTACTTAATTATGAACAACGTCAATGATTATGAGGGCAAATATATGGAATTGGAGTTGATGGAAAATGGATGAGTCAGCATGTAGGTTTTGAATTTTAAAATAAGGAGTCCAAATTGAGATAGTAGTAAATTTGATTGAATATGCGGATTCTTATATAAGTAAGGTTAAATACTTGGTTTGTGTATGAGTTTCTTATGGAGCGATGATCTTTGCCTATGATAGCTAGTGAGAGAATAAATGACGATACATCAATGTAAGGACACATGATTTAGAGCTAATGAGATTAATAACCCTTACTTAAGCAGAGGTTATAAGTGATTAAAATTCTTACGTGTAAAGGTGAATACTAGTGTCGAATCTGTACTTTAGGTAATGAATATTTGACTTGACTTGACGACTTATAGATATAGTACAACTCAAGTTTAAATTAACTATGGTAATAAGGTAGGTAACTTTGGGGCTAGATTCATCTCATAATCATCCTACCCTCCCTATAAATTGAATTTTCTTCCCATTGGTTTGTCTTCATAATTTAATAAAAATTAATTCTACTGGTCTGACTAACGAACTTAAAAATATTTATCTCATCTTCTTGATTCATCCTTCTATCTGCTCAACAGCATTATGTGAGAAGTACAGCCACCATTGTCGTAAACAATTGTTGCATCCTAGTTTCTTGTTATTTTCAAAATTCGAGGACGAATTTTTTTTAAGGGGGGGAGACTGAAATAACCCGAATTTTTATTTTCAAAATTTTTCCAATTAGATTTAATGAACCGACAGCCTGGAAATTAACATTAATATTTTAGTGCAACTACTATGAGAAACCGAACCAAAAACCGATTGAAAAATTTGAAAACCAGTTAAAAATCGATGATTTGGGCCGAATCGAACCGGTTCGACCCAAACCATCTAGAAAATTCTCTTTTTCTTTTATCTCCAACGCTAAACTCACTCCCCCTCACCAGCGCACCTCCACTCCATCGCCACTGTCACCACAGCGCCACCGCCACTCCTCCCTCTTCTTCTTCTTTTTCTTCTCCTTCTTCTTCTTCTTCTCCTTCTTCTTCTTTCCTTTCTTCCTTTTTCTTTCTTTTTCTTTCCTTGTGCCTGCGTTCTTGGCGAGACAGAGGCAACGCAGCAGAGCCGCGCGCCACTGCCACTCGGCCACCGCCCCTACTGCAGCTCGGCAACGCAGCAGCTCCTCGTCTCCTCGGCCAGATCGCGTTGCTGTTCCTCTGTCGCGCCTACAGCAGCAGCACAGCCTTGTCAAGCCGTCGCTGCCACTACAGATCGGGCCTCCGCCGGCGTCACAGCAGCTCTGCCGTCTTTCCAGCACGCCGATCGGTCGTCTCCACCTCTCTCCGCCACTGCCAGTCGAGTTCGACCACCGGCAGTTACTGCTTTTTAACCCGACACGCGTAAGAATTTTCGATCTAGCAATAATTAATTAATTAACGTTAATTTAGTTAATGTTATTTAGTTAATGTTATTAGTAGTTAATTAATTAACATTAATTGTGTTAATGTTAATGTTATTTAGATAATGAAATATTAGTTAATTAAATTAGTATTAGATATTAATGTTAGATAATGAAATTAATCTTATTATTTGTAGTTAATTCAATTTGGTAAATGTGAGTAGTTAATAGCTTTATAATTTTATTGTTGATTTAATTAAGGTAGCTTAGATATAATGTTATTGTAATGTATAAATTGGATTGTGTGGTGATGTTGAGATTAAGGAGGATGGGAAACTGTTGTTTGATTAATTGCCCGACGGATGGGCCGTATGGATTGAATATTTGTGAAATTGTTGATATTTTAACAGGTAGATAGTCCAATTTTTAGGGGAGATGCTGCCGAAATTTCGGTAGAAAAATAAAATAAATTCGGTATAAAAAAAAATAAATAAATAAAATAAATTTCGGTAGGAAATAAAATAGAAGTCAAAAGAAAATAAAGAAAATAGTGTTCGGTAGAAAAATAAATTTATTATAGAAAATAAATTAAATCTCGAGATTAAATTACGTAGAAGAGTTAGAATATAAAATAAAAATTTTAGAGTGGTAAAGAAATATTTTGTCTGATAGAATTATTTTCTGCTGTGTCCTTCTTTTTCTTAGATCGCCCGGGTCCATCTAGTGCTCCTCCAGGACAACATCGAAGCTAGAATTTCGCTCTCCATCACTGTGAGTAATAATAAATAATGCATGTCAACACTGCATTTGCATAACATTACATTTTTATATATTTACATATTGCATTTTCTCAAATATATTATGTTATGATCACTATAATTATACTTATGCATAATTGTGCATTTGGATGAAATTGGTGTATTAGGATAAATGAATTGTTTGATTATTTGTGCTGTGTATATACTATGCTCTGTTTGTGTGGAGTTAGGATGAAGTGGGTCACCCTGGGTTTGTGAGGACGGTCGATAAATATGGATCCTGATGAACTGATGAAATTGGACCGTCGGCCGGGTAAATGGGAGATCGGCGCCCCCGTGTGCACCTGATGAATTGATGAAATGATGTTGATGAGATGGAAAAGAAAAGAGAGAATGTAAAATAAAATATTGAGAGGACTGGTCAAGTGAGGATTAGACCGGTCGGCCAGATATGGGGGATTGGCTCCCCGGGTGCACATGTTTGAGAGGATGGGCTGTTTGAGAGGACGGCTCGTCGGGGGTTTAGGTGACGCCACTGACTAATTTCCACGTGATGTGATTATTTGAAGGTGATATTGTTTGTGGGTGCTGATGTAATGTCATATGATTGACTGTTGTGTGTTCATTCAGTATACTAGGGTGCATTTTGCTTGACTGTATGTGGTGTGTATTATTTATTATTATTCACTGAGTTGCAAAACTCACCCCCCCAACAAACCTCCCAGGTACTAGGAAGCAGCTGATTCGACTGAAGCTCTGCAATCTTCTCCGCAGAGTTACAAATGTAAACTTTATATTCATGTTATTTAATTTTGGATGTATAAATTATTCCGTTATCAGATTATTTTTAGACTCCGCAGTTATAGGGTTGTGTATTAATATTGGACTTATTGTTAGCACTACACTATAAATTAAATGTTAGGTAATTAGCTGCAGGTGAACTAGTAAGCCCATAATGTGATTATAATTTATTGTGAATAGGCCCCAGGTTATATATTATGTGTTAATCGAGATTGGGCCATATGTTTGTATAGAGGCTTACTGTTTTGATGAAATTGAGACAGATTGAATAATTTAGGCTTACTACGGGCCTCGGGGGCCTTAAGCTTACCTGGGCCCTAGTGCCGGTCCGGCCCACGGAAACGGGTCGTGACAATTTATAAATATACAATTTATAATAATTAATCGGCGCATCGCACTTGGTTATATACTCAGTTATTTTATCTAAGGAAATGAGAAAAAATTGTTCATGGACTATTAGAAATAGTTTCGGTTATTGCCAATGGGAGTAAAAGAATTATCAAAATACTTCAACATATTTTATAATGATAATATATTACAGTATAATATAATATAATGTTGCTTTTATCTAATTTATATCTACAAAATCAAACATAGGAGCATAAATAAGTCAAGTATAGCTCAAACCAGTTAGACTCGAAACTCAATGAGCTTGAAAATTTTTAGACTCGAGTTTGACTTGAGTTTGACTGGAGTCTCGAGTTTGACCAGAGTCTCGAGTTTAACTCGAGATTCGAGCACGTTTAAAATCATATATATATATATATATATATATATATATATATATATATATATATATATATATATATATATATATATATATATATATATATATATATAAGCTCGATAAGATTTAGTGAGCTTTACGAGCTGAACATCATTAGACTCGAGTTCATTTCAAACCGAGAGCCAACAGCTTCTGAACCTATACCTATGTAAAAAAAGTGATGGAACAGATAGTAAAATATGCAAAAGCTATTTTGAATAGATATAGTTTTTTCAATAATTATAAATAGTTGGATATTTAATTATTTTAGAGGTTATTTGAGTTGCATGTAAAATTATTTGTGGGTGAGGTGTATCTTGTAAAAAGTAGGCCATGCCAACATAAGGGTACGTGATTTTGATAATAGAAGAGACAGGAGAAACTGGTTTCGAGACTCTTAACAGGAAATTAGGGATAAGATTGGTTTTTCTTTGATGTGTTGGACCTCAAAATCATAGCGGGAAAATCATTCTTTTAATCTGAGTAACTGTTTATCTGGAAGGTGCTTGCCTTTGAAATCAAGAATTTTTGGAAAGGAGGAATTGTCCAAGTGAACAAGAAAATGGCGGGAAGCCAAGAAGAACTCACATTTCTGAATCCCATATTTCACAGCAAGGATTTCTTTAAAGTTGGAATGATAATGGAGTTCAGAGTCTTTAAATTTACCAGAGGCAAATTTACAGAGGGATTCTTTTTCATTTTTGCATTGAATGAGAATTGCACCCCATGCTAGGTCACTAGCATCAGTTTGAAGGATAAGCTGGGCATCATGAGAAGGAATAGTTAAGGAGGGAGTCTTTTGGGCCAGGTCTTTGCGTGTTTGGACAGCTTTGGTATGTTCATAGGTCCAAGGAGGAGGGTTCTTTTTGAGTAAAGAGAATAAGGGCTTGGTGTATGTTGCGGCCTGTGGAATAAAGTTTCGAATGTAATTGATAAATCCAAGGAATTGTTGGACTTGAGCTTTGGTGAGATTAGAGTCTGGAAAATGGGCTGATTCTTGGGCCAGATGTGGACCTGGTTGGTATTCACCATCTTTAATGTGAAGTCCAAGGAAATCAAATTTTGGGTTACCAATGATAGACTTCTTTTCAGAAAGCATGACTCCATAAGAGTGAACCAGAGAATGGAACTGAATCAGAAGATCTTCATGAGCCTTTGCAGTCTCGGAGAACAAAAAGATATCATCAATGTAGATGATACAACTATGCAGCAAAGGTTCAAAAATTCTGATCATAGCCTGTTGGAAGATGGCAGGAGCCGTATTAAGACCAAAAGGCATGACAGTCCATTGATATTGAGCATTAGGAATGCAGAAAGCAGTTTTGTATCTATCTTCAGGGCGAATTCCCAGTTGCCAGAATCCAGATTTAAGATCAAACTTAGAAAAGATCTTAGCATTCTGAAGATGAACCAAGAGGGAGGAAATCTTAGGGATAGGATACTTGTCATCAGCAAGGAAATGATTCAGTGGTTTATAGTCAATCATAAGTCTCTTTTTTCCTCGAATTTGTTCAGTGCGCTTATTCTCATAAAAAGCTTGACATGCCCATGGAGATTGAGTTGGTTCAATTAGACCTTGTTGGAGAAGTTCTTGACCTTCAGCTCTGGCCAGAGCTAAGACAGAGGGAGACATACAAGGGTGACTAGCTTTAGTGGGGTTGATGTCCTCATTGAGTTTGAAAGGAAGAGAGACAAAGAAATTAGGATTTTTGTACAGAGGAGAAGGATGGGTGAAGGTGAGATGAGACGTTGCCCAACATGGAGAAAATAATTCTTTAATGTGAGCAAAATCTAGGGGAACAACAACAATAGAGAACTGGTTGGGATTGTTGGTGTAAGGTTAAAATTCTCTTTTATAGTTGATGCCAGAGGGAAGGATTTGAAGGTTTTGAGCCAACTGATAAACATCAAAGCCAATAAGTAGATCACGGCCAAAGAGGTACGAGCCAATATGTGTCCATATGATACAGTCAGGAAAGAATTGAAGACCAATTCTTTTCCTTGTGACCATCGTAGTTTGAAACTTTTTCCCATCAACAGTTGAGAAATGGAGAATTTTCTTTTTCCAAAAGTGAGCAGGAAGAACATCAGGATTAAGCATAGTACAATGAGAACCCGTGTCAAAGAGTGCAGTAACAGCAACAGGTTTCTCATATTTGTCAGGGAGCACATGCATAGAAATTAAAGGAACAGGGTGGGATAATTGAACAGAGCTGACTTCAGCAGAAGAAGGAGGATCTTCTTCAGGTGAAGGTAAGGAAGGGAAAATGATTGCAGAGGAGTCTGAGAGAGAGGGCGAAGATACAGGTGTAGGAATTTTACATGGTGAAGATATGTGAGGAAAACAGTAAGAGATTTCTGTGAAATATAGATTAGCAAACACATCAGGACTTGGAGGGAGTGGCGATGACAGACAAGAAATAAAGTCTGGCGATTCAGGGCAAATAAGGTCTAGTGGTTCTTGTTTTACAGTGCTCAGAGGGCCAATAGTGAGGAAGGGAGTAGCATCATCGGAATCAGTGTCGGAGGTGAAGTCAGAATCTGAATAAGGCAGAGCAACGAGAGTTGCCGGAGAAGCTGATTCTTCTTCAGTAAAAAGGGATTCTAGATCATGATCGGAATCATAATCTGGACAAGACACTTTAATTTGGTGAAGAAGAGCAATAGTCTGTTTGGGCTTTTTAGGACACTTGCGAGCATAATTTCCCTTTTTGCCACAGATATAACATATGTCAGACTTTCGGCGAGAACCAGCGCATTTTTCTGAAGCGGTGCTTCTTGCGAGGGAAGAACATGGATTTCTTGGAGTGTTTAGAATGCTTGGAGTGCTTTGAGCGGTGAGGATGACATTGACAAGAAGTATCTTTACACTTGGTCTGGAAAGGATAAGAACGAGTAGATTTTAATAACGTATCGCCTTTTGCAATTTTCTTGAACAGGAGTTATTGTTCACACATACGGTCAACAGCTGTCAAAGTAAACTGCCAAATTTCACCAAGTTTGATGTGACTGAGAATTCGTCCTTGACACATACGTTGTACTTCAGGTTGAATGAGTTGGGGGAGAGAGGCAATAAATGTGAGCTTTAAATTATCATCTTTAAAGCAACCAATCTCATGATAAAGGTGATTTATTCGTTGATAATGTCTTTCTAGATCACGGAACTTAAGCGAGCAACACTTCCGTTCAAAGAACTCTTGTTTCCGTTGTTGGAAGATTAACTAATAATTTTTGAGAAATTGAGTATGAATGGTGACAAGAGCGGCACTGATACTTTCTTCAGCAAGAGACTTCTTTTGTTCATATTCGGAAAGACCACTAAAGAACCATTCTCTGAGGGACCCAGTAAAGCGGGAAGAGAACTCAGCAAGAACCTTTTTCAGACTTGATGTGGGATAGTCATTTGAGTATCAAGCCAGGCATTAAACTCGAGAATGCGGCTGTGCCATTTACTGGGAGGAATATCATCAAAAGTAAGCCAAGGGCCTGATGTAGGGCGAGAAGGAGTCGGCATATCAGAAGGAAGAATTGTTATTACCCTCAATGCTGGTAGCATGCTGTAATTGGTACTGTTGCTACTACCCTCAATGCTGGTAGCGTAGTCCTCACTTTCTTCCCCAATTTCAACATGTCTCTTGAAGATCCACACTTGAGTACAGCTTTGAAAGTTCGAGTTCAAATCACAGGTGCTGAACAAGTTCCTGAAACTATTTCAGCCACTTTACACCACCAATTTGTCTACAGACTCCAAGACCATGCCATTAACCTGCAGACACCTGGCATCTCACACAGTGATGCTTTGTACATATTTACTGATGGAGGTCCCACTCCTACTATTGTTCAAACTCCTAAGCAACTGCCTAGAGAGGAGCTTGAGAAGCTCATTCCCTCCGCCTGGATCGCAAATTATGAAAAGCTCCACCAACTTCCTCAACCTGTTCAACAATAGGATCCCATCTTTGTTCGCCAACTAGATAAATCCGTCAGGATTTCATTTCTCCCATCCAGTTCAGAACCCAGGCATTCCATCTCCATGATTCAACCAGTTAAGAGGAAACCTCTTAAACATGCTCCCGTCCATAGTTTTGCCCATACTGGTAAAGAAATCTATGTTGCTAAGAATGATGGTCACTTCCTTTGGGATGCTGATCCCCACATGTGTGACCCTGACTATTCTTGTAATTATGAAGATGATGGTTGGCTTGAAGATGCCACAGTTACCATCACCAAGTTAGAATCTCAACCTCTTCGCCGGAAGACTCCATCCTGCCGCCGTTTTACTCGGAAGCGTCCTTTTGATGATGATGATGATGCTCCTCCTCCATGGGTTGGAATTCCTAAGAATAAAAATAAACCCATGACTGAAGATGAATATCTCAAACGTTGTTTTGAGATTCTTGCTGAAGAAGGACTCCTCCAATATCCTCCACCTCCTACTATTTGCTCCTGCTCTTTAGAAGCATATCAGACTCCTCCTACTCCTACAGCTCCCCTGGCTTGTTGCATGATGCATCCAGAAGACTTTCCTCCCCTTGAAACTATCCATGATTCCACTGCAAGAGTAACAGCTAGCCCTTATGTACAACAAACTGTCATCCACTCTAGTGGCAACCTTCAGCCATTATCCCCTTCTGAAGAAGTCCTCAACTGGCAGACTTCTAATGCTGTTGTCCAAAATCAATATCTTAAGAATATTGATGGCAAACTTAATCAAGCTTTGAAGAAAAATGATCACTTGACTAGTTTTAAATTCCTTGTTTTTCTCTCTTCAAGAGTACTTGGGGGTTAAAGGGATTGACGGGTACTTCCGTGATTGCATGCTTTTCGCTAGATTTCCTTGTTGATTTGCAAGAGTACTTGTTAATTGGCTAGGGTCGTATTACCTGGTATTAGAGCCTGAGGCTGGAAACCACTTACCTACAGTAACTATTGGAAGAAGGAGAACCCTCGTGCATCATGGAAACTGTTACAAATAATCTGATCGTCCAAACCTCTTCGCTTCAGCTCCCTCCTACATATAAACAGTATCTTACAGATAAAATAGACAATCTAGTTGAAATCTACCATATCCCTGAATCTACTCAAATCCAAAATTCCTTTGTACCTATCCTTAACCATTATGCTGTGTTCAAACGTAGTCCGTCTCTGTCTCGTCAACTCCGTCAAATTATTAGCCGTCCTTCTATCAATATTAAGGAGTATGTTCAATCCTCATCCCTTTATCAGTGTGTTTTGTCCTCTACCCCTGCAGAACAATATGTCACTTTGGAGACCCCTGAACAGTTTATTACCCAGTGGAAAGGACAAAAGTATACTCATCTCCACTTTGGGGCAATCCGTTTAGTCCTTTCCTACCATGGTCGCCAAGGCTTACCTGTTATTGCCTGTCTGTCCCTTCTAGATACTCGCTATCTACAGTATGAGCATGCTGTAATTGGTACTGTTGCTACTAGCCTCAACGCTGGTAGCGTAGTCCTCACTTTCCTCCCCAATTTCAACATGTCTCTTGAAGATCCACACTTGGGTACAGCCTTGAAAGTTCAAGTTCAAATCACAGGTGCTGAACAAGTTCCTGAAACTATTTCAGCCACTTTACACCACCAAATTGTCTACAGACTCCAAGACCATGCCATTAACCTACAGACACCTGGCATCTCACACAGTGATGCTTTGTACATCTTTGCTGATGGAGGTCCCACTCCTATTATTGTTCAAACTCCTAGGCAACTGCCTAGAGAAGAGCTTGAGAAGCTCATTCCCTCTACCTGGATCATAAATTATGAAAAGCTCCACCAACTTCCTCAACCTATTCAACAACAGGATCCCATCTTTGTTCGCCAACTGGATAAATCCGTCAGGATTTCATTTCTCCCATCCAGTTCAGAACCCCGGCATTCCATCTCCATGATTCAACCAGCTAAGAGCAAACCTCTTAAACATGCTCCCATCCATAGCTTTGCCCATACTGGTAAAGAAATCTATGCTGCCAAGAATGATAGTCACTTCCTTTGGGATGCTGATCCCCACATGTGTGACCCTGACTGTTCCTGTAAATCTGCAGATGATGGTTGACTTGAAGATGTACAGTTACCATCACCAAGCTAGATTCTCAACCTCTTCGCCGGAAGACTCAATCCTGCCGCCCTTCTACTCAGAATCGTCCTTTTGATGATGATGATGCTCCTCCTCCTCCATGGGTTGGAATTCCTAAGAATAAAAATAAACCCATGACTGAAGATGAATATCTCAAACGTTGTTTTGAGATTCTTGCTGAAGAAGGACTCCTCCAATATCCTCCACCTCCTACTATTTGCTTCTGCTCTTTAGAAGCATATCAGACTCCTTCTACTCCTACAGCTCCCCTGGCTTGTTGCATGATGCATCCAGAAGACTTTCCTCCCCTTGAAACTATCCATGATTCCACTGCAAGAGTAACAGCCAGCCCTTATGTACGACAAACTGTCATCCACTCTAATGGCAACCTTCAGCCATTATCCCCTTCTAAAGAAGTCCTCAACTGGCAGACTTCTAATGCTGTTGTCCAAAATCAATATCTTAAGAATATTGATGTCAAACTTAATCAAGCTTTGAAGAAAAATGATCACTTGACTTCTACTGTGTCTTCCTTCTGTCAAGAAGCTCAGCAGATGCATTCTGATCTTGTACAGAAGATCTCCAAGCTTGATAAAGAACTCAACTTTCTCATAGAGACCAATCCTTCTTCTCCTCTTTTTTATGAGAAAGAAAAAGAAATTCGCCAGCTCCGTCGCCAAGTTGAACAAATTGAAAAAGATAAAATCTTACAATCTCCTGCCTCTCCACCTTCTCTTCCTTTTCCCTATACACTTCCTTCGCCTCTTTTTAGGGCATGCTCATACTGTAGATAGCGAGTATCTAGAAGGGATAGACGGGCAGTAACAGGTAAGCCTTGGCGACCATGGTAGGAAAGGACTAAACGGATTGCCCTAAAGTGGAGATGAGTATACTTTTGTCTTTTCCACTGGTAATAAACTGTTAAGGGATCTCCAAAGTGACATATTGTTCTGCAAGGGTAGAGGACAAAACACACAGAGAAAGGGATGAGGATTGAACATACTCCTTAATATTGAAAGAAGGACGACTAATAATTTGATGGAATTGACGAGACAAAGATGGACTACGTTTGAACACAGCATAAAGGTTAAGGATAGGTAGAAGGGAATTTTGGATTTGAGCATATTCAGGGATATGGGAGATTTCAACTAGATTGTCTATTTTATCTGTAAGATACTGTTTACATGTAGGAGGGAGCTGAAGCGAAGAGGTTTGGACGATCGGATTATTTGTAACGGTTTTCATGATGCACGAGGATTCTCCTTCTTCCAATAGTTATTGTAGCTAAGTGGTTTTCAGCCTCAGGCTCTGATACCAGGGAACCGAGAGCTGTCCACCCTGCCTGTGATGCTGTTTAGACGTTCGCAACCGTACAGCCACACAAGCCATCCATGGCGACAAACGGCCGTTCAAGGTCTTTAGAACACTGAACCAGCATAACAGGTAGGGGGAACAGATCGGAGACAGGGGATCATAGCAAAAGGGAAAACTACTTAAGCACAGCAACTATTTTCAAAAAGGAGAAGAGAGAGGATTTAGAAAGCCATAGAGAGAAAACACACTAGAGATTTTATTAATGAGAGTATTCGATGATCTTACAATGGAGAGAGCTTACATATTTATAGGCAAAGAGCCTTATCCTAACAATCCAAGGAAGAAATAGGAACAATCCATGTGGCATCCTTATCTTATCTTATTTGAAGTAATCAAACTAGCCAATGGTAGGAGACCATGTGGCGATCTTATCTCCTAAGCTAATAATACAAAGGAATCTTATCCTAGACATAATAATGTGGGAGGGCCCACGATAGAAACACATACGTTATTACAACACATTATTACATAAGGACAAAAGGGAAAAGATAAACACATCACCATAATTACAACAAGACAATTAGAGAGAAGAAAGCTTTGTTGTTTAGCACCAACCACTTTTGTTGATGGGTTCATGCTTTGAATAGTCTTTATCTGAGTCATCAGTGTCAGTGTCATAGTAGGATCGCCGTGGACGTTTAGCTTTATCATAGTTCTAAATGGCATCAGGGTCAAAACCAGGAACATCAGGGTTACTAGAGGATGGGGATGGCTCCAAGAATGTGTATAAACGTGGCGATCGTCTAGGGAGTAATTCATTATGCTGTTGGGATGTCTTTGGAGATTCTGGAGTTTGTGAATCTTGGAATTCTGAGCCAAGGGGTCCTGTGGGTCCCAGCTGTGAGGGTCCAGATGTACAATCTGCATAGGAAAATAGTCTCCTGGGATCTGTATCTCTTCGGTGCATGCTAACCATGGGAATGTACAGGTTTGTTGAATTATTAAGTGCGTTTCCATGTATTAACAATGCATGTTTGATGTCCAGAGAAGATTCTTCAAAGCGACAGGGTAGATTTTTCCAATGTGTCACGGTAGTAATAACAGTGCCAATGGGGTCATATTATCAGCGAAGAAACATGATTGCTATGTATTATTTTGCTTTATTAAAAATCAGGATGAGGAAACAGGTTATCTTGATGAATCCAAGCTTTGAGCCTATACTGCCATGAGGAAATGTTTTCAAACAGTTGGAAAAATTGCCAAGCAGGATGAAGATGGTTTTCTTCCCTATGTAAAAACCAAAGGGTTTGGAGGAGAGGAATTTCTACAGGAAGATGGTAGAGGGTGGTCAGACACCAGAGATACCAGAATTCCTAGTTTGTGTGTGGAAATGATTCATTGATAGTGGGGAACAATCTCCAAGGAAATGGAGAGGAGAAATCATTTGGATGTGGAAGTACTTGGGGATAAAGTTCAATTATTTTTCTGTAAATCCACATGTCACGTTCTTGAGATGAGAGGCCTTGAGGCATTTGTGGGTGAGGTGTATCTTGTAAAAAGTAGGCCATGCCAACATAAGGGTACGTGATTTTGATAATAGAAGAGACAGGGGAAACTGGTTTCGAGACTCTTGACAGGAAATTAGGGATAAGATTGGTTTTTCTTTGATGTGTTGGACCTCAAAATCATAGCGGGAAAACCATTCTTTTAATCTGAGTAATTGTTTATCTAGAAGGTGCTTGCCTTTGAAATGAAGGATTTTAAGAAATGCTGAGTTGCCAAGGCGAACAATAAAATGGCGGGAAGCCAAGAAGAACTCACATTTCTAAATCCCATATTTCAGAGCAAGGATTTCCTTAAAGTTGGAATGATAATGGAGTTCAGAAGCTTTAAATTTACCAGAGGCAAATTTACAGAGGGATTCTTTTCCATTTTTGCACTGAATAAGAATTACACCCCATGCTAGGTCACTAGCATCAATTTGAAAGATAAGTTGGGCATCATCAGAAGGAATAGTTAAGGAGGGAGTCTTTTGGGCCAGGTCTTCGAGTGTTTGGACAGCTTTCATATGTTCATGGGTCCAAGGAGGAGAGTTCTTTTTGAGTAAAGAGGATAAGGGCTTGGTGTATGTTGCGGCCTGTGGAATAAAGTCTCGGATGTAATTGATAAATCCAAGGAATTGTTAGACTTCGACTTGGTGAGATTAGAGTCTGGAAAGTGGGCCAATTCTTGGGCCAAATGTGGACCTGGTTGGTATTCACCATCTATAATGTAAAGTCCAAGGAAATCAATTTCTGGTTTACCAATGATAGACTTCTTTTCAGAAAGCATGACTCCATAAAAGTGAACCAGAGAATGAAAACTGAATCAGAAGATCTTCATGAGCCTTTGCAGTCTCGGAGAATAAAAGGATATCATCAATTTAGATGATACAACTATGCAGCAAAGGTTCAAAAATTCTGATCATAGCCAGTTGGAAGATGGAAGGAGCCGTTTTAAGACCAAAAGGCATGATAGTCCATTGATACTGAGCATCAGGAATGCAGAAAGCAGTTTTGTATCTATCTTCAGGGTGAATTCCTAATTGCCAGAATCCAAATTTAAGATCAAACTTAGAAAAGAACTTAGCATTCTAAAGATGAACCAAGAGGGAGGAAATCTTATGGATAGGAAACTTGTCATCAGCAAGGAAATGATTCAGTGGCTTATAGTCAATCACAAGTCTCTTTTTTCCTCGAATTTGATCTGTGCGCTTATTCACATAAAAAGCTTGACATGTCCATGGAGATTGAGTTAGTTCAATGAGACTTTGTTGGAGAAGTTCTTGACATTCAGCTCTGGCTAGAGCTAAGTCAGAGGGAGACACACAAGGGTGACTAGCTTTAGTGGGGTTGATGTCCTCATTGAGTTTGAAAGGAAGAGAGACAAAGAAATCAGGATTTTTGTACGGAGAAGAAGGATGGGTGAAGGTGAGATGAGACGTTGCCCAACATGGAGAAAATAATTCTTTAATGTGAGCAAAATCTAGGGGAACAACAGCAATAGAGAACTGATTGAGACTTTTGGTGTAAGGTTTAAATTCTCTTTTATATTTGATGCCAGAGGGAAGGATTTGAAGGTTTTGAGCCAAGTGATAAACATCAAAGCCAATAAGTAAATCACGGCCAAAGAGGTACGAACCAATGACATGTGTCCATATGATACAGTCAGGAAAGAATTGAAGACCAATTCTTTTCCTTGTGACCATCGTAGTTTGAAACTTTTTCCCATCAACAGCCGAGAAATGGAGAATTTTCTTTTTCCAAAAGTGAGCAGGAAGAACATCAGGATTAATCATAGTACAATGAGAACCCGTGTCAAAGAGTGCAGTAACAGTGACAGGTTTCTCATATTTTTCAGGGAGCACATGCATAGAAATTAAAGGAACAGGGTGGGATAATTGAACAGAGCTGACTTCAGGAGAAGAAGGAGGATCTTCTTCAGGTGAAGGTAAGGAAGGGAAAATGATTGCAGAGGAGTCTGAGAGAGAGGGGGAAGATACAGGTGTAGGAATTTTATATGGTGAAGATATGTGAGGAAAATAGTAAGAGATTTCTGCAAAAGATAGATCAGCAAACACATCAGGACTTAGAGGGAGTGACGATAACGGACAAGAAATAAAGTTTGGCGATTCAGGGCAAATAAGGTCTGGTGGTTCTTGTTTTACAATGCTCAGAGGGCCAATAGTGAGAATGGGAGCAGCATCATCGAAATCAGTGTCGAAGGTGGAGTCAGAATCTGAATAAGGCAGAGCAAAGAGAGTTGCCGGAGAAGCTGTTTCTTCTTCAGAAAAAAGGGATTCTAGATCATGATCGGAATCATAATCTGGATAGGACACTTTAAGTTGGTGAAGAAGAGCAATAGTCTGTTTGGGCCTTTTAGGACACTTGCGAGCATAATGTCCCTTTTTGCCACAGATATAACATCTGTTAGACTTTCAACGAGACTTAGGCTTCCTTTTGAACCAGCGCATTTTTCTGAAGTGGTGCTTCTTGCGAGGGAAGAACATGGATTTCTTGGAGTGTTTAGAATGCTTGGAGTGCTTTGAGCGGTGAGGATGACATTAACAAGAAGTATCTTTACACTTGGTCTGGAAAGGATGAGAACAAGCAGACTTTAACAACGTATCGCCTTTTGCAATTTTCTTGAACAGGTGTTGTTTTTCACATACGGTCAACAGCTGTCAAAGTAAATTGCCAAATTTCACCAAGTTTGATGTGACTGAGATCTCGTCCTTGACACATACGTTGTATTTCAGGTTGAATGAGTTAGGGGAGAGAGGCAATAAATGTGAGCTTTAAATTATCATTTTTAAAGCCACCAATCTCATGATAAAGGTGATTCATTCATTGATAATGTCTTTCTAGATCACAGAACTTAAGCGAGCAACACTTCCGTTTAACGAACTCTTGTTTCCGTTGTTGGAAGATTAACTGATAATTTTCGAGAAATTGAGTATGAATGGTGACAAGAGCGGCACTGATACTTTCTTCAGTAAGAAACTTCTTTTGTTCATATTCGGAAAGAGCACTAAAGAACCATTCTTTGAGGGACCCAGTAAAGCGGGAAGAGAACTCAACAAGAACCTTTTTCAGACTTGCATGTGGGATAGTCATTTGAGTATCAAGCCAGGCATTGAACTCAAGAATGCGGTTGCGCCATTTACTGGGAGGAATAGCATCAAAAGTAAACCAAGGGCCTAATGTAGGGCGAGAAGGAGTCGGCAAATCAGAAGGAAGAGTTGTTGAAGCATCATCAAATGGATCATCAGGATGTTTGACTTTTGGTTCAGTTGGTGGTGGTTCATTCATAAGAACCTGTGGAAGAGTGAGGGAAACGGAAGAAGAGGAGGATGTAGTGGAGAAAGACTCTTCAACATCACTCGTAGAACCAAAGGCTGGGGTTGCCATAAACTATCGAAAGGCAGGACCTTTATCTTTGGATTCTGTTGGGGGAACATAACTAGTTTGAGAGGAAGAAGTAGAAGGT
The DNA here is from genome assembly GCF_041381405.1 of Jatropha curcas. Classification (NCBI taxonomy): domain Eukaryota; kingdom Viridiplantae; phylum Streptophyta; class Magnoliopsida; order Malpighiales; family Euphorbiaceae; genus Jatropha; species Jatropha curcas. The sequence continues at coordinate 20,271,880 of NC_143156.1, read as the reverse complement.
AAAGAGGAAGAGGACGGTTGCCTGCGAGGTTTGGGAGGCTCTCTAGGTATTAAATCAGAGATTGATGGGAACATTTTTGTTGGAGCTGCAAAGGTAGTAAAAAGAGGCGAAGGAAGTGTATAGAGGAAAAGGAAGAGAAGGTGGAGAGGTAGGAGACTGTAAGATTTTATCTTTTTCAATTTGTTCAACTTGGCGATGGAGCTGGCGAATTTCTTTTTCTTTCTCATAAAAAAGAGGAGAAGAAGGATTGGTCTCTATGAGAAAGTTGAGTTCTTTATCAAGCTTGGAGATCTTCTGTACAAGATCAGAATGCATCTACTGAGCTTCATGACGGAAGGGAGACACAGTAAAAGTCAAGTGATCATTTTTCTTCAAAGCTTGATTAAGTTTGCCATAAATATTCTTAAGATATTGATTTTGGACAACAGCATTAGAAGTTTGCCAGTTGAGGACTTCTTCAGAAGGGGATAATGGCTGAAGGTTGCCATTAGAGTGAATGACAGTTTATCGTAGATAAAGGCTGGTTGTTACTCTTGCAGTGGAATCACGGATAGTTTCAAGTGGAGGAAAGTCTTTTGGATGCATCATGCAATAAGCCAAGGGAGCTGTAGGAGTAGAAGGAGTCTGATATGCTTCTAAAGAGCAGGAGCAAATAGTAGGAGGTGGAGGACATTGGAGGAGTCCTTCAGCAAGAATCTCAAAACAACGTTTGAGATATTCATCTTCAGTCATGGGTTTATTTTTATTCTTAGGAATTCAAACCTATGAAGGAGGAGCATCATCATCATCATCAAAAGGACGCTTCCGAGTAGAAGGGCAACAGGATTGAGTCTTCCGACGAAGAGGTTGAGAATCTATCTTGGTGATGGTAACTGTGGCATCTTCAAGCCAACCATCATCTTCATATTTACAGGAACAGTCAGGGTCACACATGTGGAGATCAGCATCCCAAAGGAAGTGACCATCATTCTTGGCAGCATAGATTTCTTTACCAGTATGGGCAAAACTATGGATGGGAGCATGTTTAAGAGGTTTGCTCTTAATTGGTTGAATCATGGAGATGGAATACCAAGGTTCTGAACTGGATGGGAGAAATGAAATCCTGACGGATTTATCCAGGTGGCGAATAAAGATGGGATCCTGTTATTGAACAGGTTGAGGAAGTTGGTGCAGCTTTTCATAATTTGAGATCCAGGCAAAGGGAATGAGCTTCTCAAGCTCTTCTCTAGGCAGTTGCCTAAGAGTTTGAACAATAGTAGGAGTGGGACCTCCATCAGCAAAGATGTACAAAGCATCACTATATGAGATGCCAAGTGTCTACAGATTAATGGCATGGTCTTGGAGTCTGTAGACAATTTGGTGGTGTAAAGTGGCTAAAATAGTTTCAGGAACTTGTTCAGCACCTGTGATTTGAACTTGAACTTTCAAGGCTGTACTCAAATGTGGATCTTCAAAAGACATGTTGAAATTGGGGAAGAAAGTGAGGACTACGCTACCAGCGTTGAGGCTAGTAGCAACAGTACCAATTACAGCGTGCTCATACTGCAGATAGCGAGTATCTAGAAGGGACAGATGGGCAGTAATAGGTAAGCCTTGGCGACCATGGTAAGAAAGGACTAAACGGATTGCTCCAAAGTAGAGATGAGTATACTTTTGCTTTTTCCATTGGGCAATAAACTGTTCAGGGATCTCCAGAGTGACATATTGTTCTGCAGGGGTAGAGGACAAAACACACTGAGACAGGGATGAGGATTGAACATACTCCTTAATATTGACAGAGGGACGGCTAATAATTTGACGAAGTTGACGAGATAGAGACAGACTACGTTTAAAGACAGCATAAGGGTTGAATATAGGTACAAGGGAATTTTGGATTTGAGCAGATTCAGGGATATGGGAGATTTCAACTAGATTGTCTATTTTATCTGTAAGATACTATTTACATGTAGGAGGGAGCTAAAGCTAAGAGGTTTGTATGATCGGATTATTTCTAACAGTTTCCATGATGCGAGAGGGCTCTCCTTCTTCCAATAGGTACTGTAGCTAAGTGGTTTTCAGCCTCAAGCTCTGATACCAGGGAACCGAGAGCTATCCACCCTGCCTGTGATGCTGTTCAGACGTTCACAACCGTACAGCCACACAACCCATCCATGGCGACAAACGGCCGTTCAAGGTCTTTAGAACATTGAACCAGCATAACAGGTAGGGGGAATAGATCGGAGACAAGGGATCATAGCAAAAGGGAAAACTACTTAAGCACAGCAACTATTTTCAGAAAGGAGAAAGTTGAGCTCCTTATCAAGCTGAGAGATCTTCTGTACAAGATCAGAATGCATCTGCTGAGCTTCTTGACGGAAGGAAGACACAATAAAAGTCAAGTGATCACTTTTCTTCAAAGCTTGATTAAATTTACCATCAATATTCTTAAGATATTGATTTTGGACAACAACATTAGAAGTCTGCCAGTTGAGGACTTCTTCAGAAGGGGATAATGGCTGAAGGTTACCATTAGAGTGGATGACAGTTTGTCATACATAAGGGCTGGTTGTTACTCTTGCAGTGGAATCACGAATAGTTTCAAGTGGAGAAAGACTCTTTAACATCACTTGTAGAACCAGAGGCTGGAGTTGCTGTTCTTTATTGCTTTTGGTATATTATGTTAGCTAATTGTAAAGGACCCAAAATGAGGGAAGGGTAGATTGTCTTTTAGGTTATGGTTTGTAATCTTTTCTCCTCCCCCCTTCTTATGGATCATTTATTTTTATATCAATATATGAGATTATTTGCATGTTTGATATTTCTTTAAAAATTGCATTAAAACCATTTTTGCATCTCAATTTAAGTCAATTCTATTATTAATCATAGTGAATTGAAGGACAACAAGAAGGCCGGTTTAACCGGACGATTTGAGTACCTAACACCTTCCCAATATCGTACCTAACTCCCTTACCTAGTTTCTAGTTTAAAAACTGAGTTAATCAATTCCTAAGAATCAATTAATTCAAAAATTTTTCCTAAAGAGGGTGGTGACTCCAAAATAAAACTCTTACTAAAGTAAGAGAACCTTTTTTCGAGGATCAATGAATGGGTCTAATAATGAAAACTAATTTATTAAATAAAATTAACCTAGCCCATTCTATTTTCCTTTTTGTGGAAAAATAGCGTCCTCCAAAAGGCATGCCTAGTGGTAAGTGAATTATGATTGATAATAGACCTAAGTTCAAATCTCTTTTTCCAATACTTTAAAAAAAAAAAAAAAGCAAGCAAGTAATTAGCGAGTGACTAAGCAAGTACTACCTATGATCCATAATACTTTTCACATTTGAAATTTCATATCTCTTAAGAAAAACATTAAATTTGACTAAATTACAATAAATTATTGAGTAAATTGATTATATTATCCTTAATTTAATATTAATTCTCTAAAAAAAATCATTAAATTAAAGTAATAATTATTGATCATATACAAAGGGTAAACATGAAAAAAAGATTTATTACTCCTTAAAACCATAAATATGACAAGTATTTTAAATTTGTCATTTAATTATTGTCTTTTACTTTATTAGCATTTTATTATTTCTGTTCTTTATTATTTCTGTCCCTTAAATTCTTGTTATTTAGTTTAATGTTTATTATTATTGTGCTAACCCTTTATTTATTAATCTTGCATCATTTACATTCATCATATTCATGCTTGTTGGATGATTGATTATATTGTGATCTTATAATTAAAGTATACTTCTATGGATACTTGTTATTCCTTATATTTGTTGCTTGTGGTTTGAATTTATTTTTGATTTAAGCTTTTTATTTTCGAATGTAAAAGGTTCTAATTAGATTTATAATATTGCTTTAATGTAATAATTATTTGGATTTGAAAAATTTTGAGGGTTTAAGAATAGATTGTAATTATTAGGATAGTTTGTAACTCTATTCTCCTCGCTTCCCCTTCTTTGATTAATTTATTTTATATTGTATGGATGAAATTATATGTATGTTTGACATGTTTTCCAAAAATACATAAAAGATTTTACATCTCAATTTTTAATTAATTGCATTGTTAAATTATTATGAATTAATGGACAAGCCAGCTTAGCCGGGCGAAATAAATGTCTAATACCTTTCCATTTCGTACCTAACTCTCGAATCATGTCTCTAGTTTAAAACCCAGATAAGTTGATTCTAAAAAATGGGCTACTTCGAAAAATTTTTAGAGCGGCGAATGTAAAACAAAATTCTTACCAAAGTAAGAAAATCTTTTTCCGAAAATTAAACGGATTTAAAAAATATATATTTTTATTAAATAAAATAAATTTTATTCTTTCCAAATCAGTTTTGAAAAAATTCGACGTCCTTGGCTGCCATTTCAGGTTTATCAATTCTTTGGCCAAAATCTGCATTAAAGTAAATAATTTATTCATTTGTATAAGAAATTTCAATTTATAGTTCAATTGAAATGGTAAAATCAAAGTTTCCTTCTTCATAGTATACCAAGAAAACCAACGGCTAAAAATATCTACTGTCGTACCAACGAATCATCATTTCCTTACAAAAATTTATAATAAACTCAAATCTAGCTATTTATATATAGGAATTCAATTTATAGCTTCCATTGATAATTTTTATCAAAAAATCTCCAATCTAATTCTCATGAACAGTAATTAGGGATTTAATTTCTTCACAAAAATTGATTCATAGTGAATCCTACAATTAAAATCTGACAATTAGTTTAGGTATCATCAAGAGACAGGCTAGAAATTCCCTCACCTTGTTGCAAAAACACACCAGAAATCATAAATTTTCGGGTGGATCGATCGGCAGTGGCTTCTTTGTCCAAAACCTGTTTCTGTCGTTGCTGGCTTGGTCGGAAAAGAGAGGAACAGTGGACGGTGAGGTTTTGGCGACGGGATGAGAGGTGGTTCGGCCGGCTCTTGACTGGTTTCGCCGGAAAAACCAGGAGAATGGGAGGGAGGTGGCTGTCTCAATCAAAAATTGCAGCTCAATATCTCCCTCGTTGTTGCGCTATGTAGACCAGAAGTGGAGAGGAGGGAGCAGCAGATTAAGACCGGTGGCGAGAAGGAGGTTTGACTGGTTGGACTTTGAGCTCAGGCGACTAGAAATCGACAGGGAGAGAGGGGGAGTTGATGTCGCTGAAGCCGGGTAAGAAGAGAGAAAAAACATAGGACCAAATAGAAATTTCTGGTTTTCTAGGATCTTCTAATTAGTTCTAGGCTGATTTGGGTTTGATTTAAATTTGATTTGGCTCAAATCATGGGTTCTGTTTGATTTTTCAATTGGTTTATAGCTTTTTAATGGGTTTAATTTAGTTTTGAAGTTTGATTAACAATATAAAACAATATTTACACTAAATTTTGTTAAATAAATTCATAAGACACTAACTAATTTATTTTAAATATAATAATGTCTTTTAATACTATTTAAAATTAACATTTAAATTTTTAAATGAAAATTTCTTTGAAAATAAAATTCCGGTTCTTCCAATATCAAACTAAACAAACATATATATATATATATATATATATATATATATATATATATATATATATATATATATTATAGAAAGTATACTTTTTTTTCTTTTTTATCTGTCTCCTAAATAAAATATTTTAAATTATAATAAAAATATAAACAAATATTTAAAAAATAAAATATAAAATTTTCAAATGTCTCGTTATCATATATATTTATTAAAAAATAAATTTAAAAAAGATAAAACTAAAATTTTTAAAATTCTTAATTAATTATATATATATATATATATATAATTTAAAAAAAATTTAATAAATTATATTCAATCAACTAATAGAATATAATTTTTTAATTGATCATTATTAAAGTTAGTTTAAAAGACTTAAATTTCATTAAGGGTGTATCAGAAATCTCATTATTTTCCTACTATTTACATATTTATATACAGTATAGATATACTTTATTTCTATTACTTACTTTTTCAATTTCAATAAAATTATTTACGATTTTGCAATAGAAAACTGAAATAATAAAAAAATATTAATAATAAAAAAAATTGAAATATTTTTTTATTTCAACCACATAGGAATTTATTCATTTGAAGTAAATATTAGAAGATTAAGTTGAAGCTTAATCCCAGTAGTAGTTTTAGACGTAAAATTATTCCTAGCTTGAAGTTGAAAATTACAATAAAATTTATAAATTGTTTAAAATAAAAATAATCAGCATGAAACTGAACCTTACTTTTTTTCAATTCACTTTATTTCAAAAAAAATAGAAATTAAAAATAAAAAAACACAACAATGCATTTTTTTTCATTAGCATATATATACTTACAGGATTCTTGTAACCGAAAGATATATAAAAAAATTAAAGAAATGTGTACACCCAGCCTAATTAAATTAAGCTAAAAAAAAAAAAAAAAAAAAAAAAAAAAAAAAAAAAAAAAAAAAAAAACTGGTCACATCTATAAAACCAAACAATAATACAACATTAGCACCATAAACTAAAGACCCAGGAAAACACAAACTAAAAAATCCAAGTTCAAGTTTAAATGAAATTGTCAGCACACCCAAACCTTTATTGAGGTTAGAAATGTTCATGAAACCAGCAAAAGAAACCGGCAAAACTTAACAGTAGTTGTCAAATGTGCAAAACCATGTAAAGCCAAAGGGAAGGTCATTGAAGCACAGTTAAACTGACGAAAAAGCCAAGTTAAAAAATGGAAACGAACATCCTTTTTAGCCCAAATGTCTGCAAACACATAAGAGATTGAAGAGTCAAATTAAATCTAACCAACAATTGGATCAACGACGTCAATATACTTTTTTTTATATGGAGTCAAAATGATATCAACACATGTACTTTAATGTATATACAATCGTATTTTCAATCTATTTACCAATGGTTGTACAACATCAACACCTTTTTTATCAACAACTTCAAAGATCTTGACATCTATAAGCTGTATACATTGGCCATTAGACATGCCTTTTTATTAAGAAAAACTAAAGGAAAGTTGAAAAACTTGAATCCTTCAACTTTGAAAATCTCCCTTCAAATTAACATATAAAAAGATAAATAATTATGAAGGGATAAAAAGATTCAATTTAAAAACATTTAAATATAAAGATATTTACAAAAAAAAAAAAAAAAACTCTCTTAAATCAATTTTCAAATAGAGTTATAATATCAATACAACTCTTTAATAATAAAATTTGTAGAAAAAGGAAAAAGCAAATATTATATAAAAAAAAACACCCATTTCCTTTAGTTGCGTATGAAAATTGCTAGTAAATGTTTTGTTAATCAATTATGAATTGTATACCAAATGAATTGTGTAAATCAACAATGTAAGGTCGAAGCTTAAATTACAAAATTCCTTAAGGGCAACATATCACGCTCGATTTTTATTATCTAACAATCACTAAAGTTTTAAGCTTAAATTATAAAATCACTCTGAACTTTACAACGTATCACAAAATACTCTGGTTTGACCTTTATAATCTTAGCACTTTAATTTTGAAATTTAGATATATTCAGTGAGTTAGGGGGTTAAAAAAATTTCAGGAGTTAAAGGCGGCAACATTGAAAAAATTTACTATTTTAGGGGGTAAAATAAAAAATTTATTATTTTATGGATAAATTCTTAAAAAAAAGTTTTTGTTAGGCTGGCGGGAGCCACCCCTAGACACCCTAGCTCCATCATTAAATATATTGACAACCTAAATTCAAAATTGAGCTAGGGTTTTTTAATAAAAATAATATATTAGTGGGACTTTCTAGGTATCATTGGGTTAACTTAATCCAAGTAACTAAAACTCATGTTAAAGAAACCCTAACACTTTGTGGATCTCAAAATACCTTCTCTCCCCATGGATCCCATTGTAGCATCCCTTTGCAAAATCTCATTTTCCAAACATATTTGATTCAACAAAAACTGAGAGTTCTTAGCATTGCTGACCATGTATATATAGCTTATGGAAGGCTTTTCCGTTGTGTCTCCATCACTCTATCAAAGAGATCAAAAGGAAAGAAGGATTAAAGAATAATTAATAATCTTAAACCATCCTTTTAATTTTCGGTTCTTCTAAGGAATTTTCTAAAGCTCGATGATCAGTTCTTGACCCTCTATAGGATGGTTCGAACCTGATTTCTGGTGATGTCTTATGGCTTGACGCAACAATGAGATTTGGACTTCACCGAATAAAGAAACAAGTGTTGGTTTGTTGTGGGGACTGCACTTGAGAATTTTTGAAAAAGTTCCATATAAAGATTATCCCAGATTTCAATTTTCTTTTAAAATGATGTATTTTATTTTATAATTTCTCTCAAATTTGCCATGCTCTTGGACGATTTTGTCATGCTTTTAGTCATATATGACTTTATTTTACTCCGCATCTATCATTCATATTTTATTGCTTATTTTGAGTGGTTATTTTGGGAGCACTTGTCAAACTTTAACAAAATAGATTTCAGAAGAGGAATGTCTGGTGAATAAAATGGTTTGTTTTAGTTCTTTGGGTTAAAATTAACTCAATAATAATAAATGGGCTCCACTAACATATTATTTTATTCAAAAACTATCTTACTTTTGAATTTAGGGTGTCAATACATCTAAATTTTAAAACTGAAGTGCCCGGGTTACAAAGGTCAAACTAGAGTGATTTTACAACAAGTCGTAAAATTCAGGGTAATTTTATAATTTAAGTCAAATTTCAAGCTCGAAACTTCATTATTCTAAGAAACTAGAGTTTTGAATATTTTTCATGGAAAAGAAGGGGAGAATGAGAAATAAAAAGGGAGGGGGGATTTTGCAAAGGTTCACAAGTTCACAATTTTAAAACATGAGCACACTATATGGTCCTCCAAATACTCCAAGTCCTCAGATGGGCTCAAGTAATATTCCAAGTGGTCATATGAGCACACTATATGATTCATTTTATGCACAATTGGTAATTGTTAATGAAGGTCATCAAACTGAGAACACTCCAAAAGTTGAGACATATATGGATACTCCGATTAGAATTTATCGAGCTTATGACTCGGGATACGTTAGATCGAATTTCAAACATGTGATGTGGTTTGGTGGTCCAAGAGGCTATATTGGGAATTGATTGCCAATAATAATTGTAACATTGTCAAATAAATAAATAGAATAAATTTAATAAATTCTTGTTTCAAAATTATAATGGAAATTGTTTGCACGTTAATTTCACATATTTCAATAACTATTGCTCGCATTAAAAAAAAGCACTATTAAAAATAGATGACCTTATAATTAAAAAGTATTAAAGAGTATTATTTATTGGATTTAGTTAGCTAATTCATTACATTTGTATAGTCTTCACAACACAATGGACATCTAGTAGCTGTTATACCCCTTCTTCTGTGATTTATTATACAGTGTGAATGATACACATGTTCACACACTGGAAGTGTTTCTACATCTTGCACTTCCTCTAATGGGTACAGGCAAGTAGAACAATCTATATGGTCTCATTTCTTCGTGAAAGGGATGGATAGGATATCTTTCAAATACATTTACTGGTACAAGTTCTATATTAGGTTGGATAAAGGGGTTGTTACCTTGGTTAATGAAACAATGGCTAATCAAAAAATACAATACAACTAAAGCTATCACTATAAAAAGTTCTACGGTCATGCCAATCCAAATAATTGTATTCCTACATTCTTCTAATTCTAATGCATTAACAACTTCTTTAGCTTGTGCTCTAATTAAAACCAATGAACTCCATATGATCACCAAATGTTTTAACTTCATCCTATTTAACCACATGAAAATCAACTTAAATAAAAGCCACATAACCTATATGAATTTTAGCTTATTCTATGTTATGTGAGGAAAAGTTTATACTGGAATGCATTTGGAACAAAAACCAAATGAATGAGAGTATTAAACGAGATTACACACGGCCAAGTTATGACAAGACGATCAGCTTCCAATAAAATATTTATTCGAATGATCAAACAAAATTAAGAAAAAAAAACTTCTCCAGTTTGTGCTTGAACTTTTAATATTAGAAATTTTCTACCTTCCAATTATTCTTTTTTAAGATAAAATAAACAAGCATAAAATATTATTGTAATGCAAATGCGTAAAGAGACACTTGAATTTTATAATAATTTAGTAGTAATCTTAACTTTTAGATTGATCTATTAAGTTACATTTTAATAGACTCTGAAAGTTTAATTTATAACTTGGACTATAAATAATAATTAAGAAAAATTATCTCACACTATTATGAATATGATTCTGCATACCTCATGAAAAAATGTCACCATAAGAAAATACCGAACAACAGATATCTAGCAATAGACAAAATGGACTTATTTTAAAAAAGCCCATTTTAGATAGGCTTTGTTCAAGACAATAGTTGATCCATAGTAACAAATAAATTTTGTACATATCATAACCTGTCTAAAATGGGCCTCTTTTTACTTTTCATTTCAAGTGTCATAAAGAAATACAATACTTGGAAATCAGAATACAATACAAATAAAGCTTGAATTTATTTATAAGCCATTTTATAGCGATAACTTTATTTGTATTATATTTTTTTATTAGACATTGTTTAACTTAGGGCTGAGCAAATGGTCGGTTAGGTTCAAACCAAACCGAACCGAAGCCATAAAATATAAATCGAAGTTTTTTTTATAATAAATCGAACCGGAATGGAGTTTGTATATGAATCAAACTGAACCAGTTGGTTCGATATTTTTTTTATCGATTTTTACTAGTTCGGTTTGGTTCTAAGCCCAACTGTCGAATATTTATGTAACCGAATTGAACCGAGCAACAAATTCGATTTAAACCTAACAACCTAACCAATTGAACCTCTCTTGGGCATCAGACTGAACCGAACTTAAATGAGTCTATTCAATTTTCAGTTCGGTTCGATCGGTGATTTTGCTCACCCTTAGTTTAACTAACCAAGATAATACCCCCTATCCAACCTAACAGCAGCCCACCTAACCAACCTAATATGGAGCTTCTACCTATGTAAGTTTTTGAAAGATATCATATCCATCCCTTTCACGGAGTGGAAAACTAGATAGATTATTCTATTTTCCTGGACACATTAGAGGAAGGGCAAGATGTAGAAACTCTTTCTAAATGTGAGCATATGTACCATAATATATGTATACATGTGTATACATATACATATATGTATACCTATATGTATACATGTATATACATGTATACATAATATATGTATACATGTGTATACATATACATATATGTATATATAGGTAATATATATGTATACCTATGTAAGTGTATACACATATATGTATGTGTGTGTGTGTGTGTATAGAAGGAAATACATACTTGGAAATCGAAATGAAGAAAAAAAAAGAGGACCTAGAAAAATCAAAGACTTGGTTTTGAAGAAAAGAAGAGATAGTAAGTGGTAATGTGTAGAAAATGAAAACTCAAACAGTGGGAGGTTTCTTGGTGGAGATGATAAGAGTTTCTCACCATGTCCAATTAGTAATAATATAGAAACAAAAGGGTGATTTTAATAGGGTTCTTTGTTTTCTGCAAAATTGATAAATTATTGGACTTCTATAACCTAGGAAACAAATCAATATTTATGGAAAGCAAGAGTGCAAGAATCCATGATGTATATAGAGGGTGTTTAGAAAGAGAGAAAGTAATAATCGCTTGTGATTGGGATTCGGAAAAATGGTGTTGACTTAGTCTAGACTTCCTATAAATAAAACATAGATACCAATTATAAATGTTGGTTCGCATAAGCTCTTTCTCAATTTTAGCAAAACTTGCACTTCTAGATCATGTTCTATTTCAATGGAAATGGAATAGTTCATACCAATTTTGTCGTTAACTTAACTTATTTAAGCATTTAATTACTTTTAATATTGCCATTATTTTTGTATAATTCTTTCAGTCCCTTCCAATGTTCCATGTAGAGCAGCAGAGGAAAATAAATACACACTACACACACATAGTGTGTATATGTTAGAGCGGATTACAAACATGTGATTTGGTTTGGTGGTCCAGAAACCTATATTGGAAATTGACAAAGGCAATATCATTATTAAGCTTAGAAATAATTTTTATATTAATTGAAGCTTTCTACTATTGTAACTTAAAATTAAAATAAAAGCTTAAATTTAATCAATTCTTCCTTCAAAGATATAATGGAATGGTTAACATTTAAATAATACATCACTTGTCATCATGTCATGTCATCTATTCATTATTTACTCGTTGTTTATGCTCATTAATCTATTCTTATATAATATTAGTTTTCTCCAACATGCGTTGCATGTTGATTGTAGTAGACAGTTCCTCTAGTGGGTGGAGTCGGGTGTGATGATTGGTATCAGAGCCGGACCCTCTCTAGTAGATGTATGGTTCACGGAAGCTGGCGGGCTTATGACATCCTGACCATGCAAAGTGATCCTAAGTGGGCGAGTACAACAAAATTCTTAGCTAGCTTCTACCATGGCAGGCTACCTAGGGTAGTGAAATGCAGGACACAAAAATGAACCGGATCATATATCGAAAAGGGGAATTAATCATCAAAGGCGCAAAGGCGCCTTTTGGTGGAATCGCCTGGAGAGTTAGAATAACTCTAGGATTAAGCTTGCTCGCTCAAGGAAATCCTAGCATGGATGACCTCCTAGGAAGTTTCCCATGTCATCTGCGAGACAAAATCCTGCGAGTCTTGCCAATCTAGTATGGGATGAAATTAGCTTGATTCAAAGCAGACAATTCCTCTGGTGGTTAGATTCGGGCGTGACATAGCATGTCACATATCTCATTTTAATTCCCAACCCAACCCATATTACTTGGTTTCTTTTAACTGTGTCAAGCTTTTGTTTGCAGAACTACAAAAATTAATAAACTGATTCCACTTAAATATATTTCACTAACTAAGTAATATATGTAGAGAATAACCTAGAGAACAACATTTCAGTTCAATCGAGCAAGTTCTCTGTTCAATAATAGAAATCATTTACTAAAAAAACTATATATTACTTAAAAAGAAATATTGATTGCAAGAAGAACCTGAAATGGATTATGAACTTGTTTATCAAACAAAAGCATACTTGTACAATAACTCTCCTTCTTTATCTACATATATAAAAATCAATGAACTTGTCAAGCTCTTCATTTAAACTTCTAAAAATAAAATCTTATCAATAACACATATCTAATTAGGTTGATCCCATCAAACAAAATCAAACCAAACCCCCAAACTTTTCAAAAATAATTTTTATTTGAAATCCGAACAAAGAAACAAAAGTTGAAAAGGATTTGTACATTAAGGAGGAAGAAAAAAGAGTTAAGGCTATTGTTAGCTATAATAGTGTGGGTTTTGCTTTGGATGAGAGAGATCTGATGTTTCTGTTGCATGAAATTTAGGAGAATATTTGAAAGAAAGGCTGTAAGGGAGAGTTTAGATATCATGTATTCCTTCACTAACAAAGTTTTTCATATCCAAATGTTGAAAAGTTACATTATAAGAGTATAAATTTTACTAGCACACAGCTAAACTTGAGTTAAATTTGAAAAAAGAAATAAGAGAATAAGAGCAAGGTAAAGAACACTAGCAAATGGATAGGTTGAAAGAAGAAGAGAAATCCAGGTATATATACATAAAACGGTGAGATATTTTATCAAAATTTTCTTTTTATAGGACATCTTGTATTGCATTTCTTCATTTGAAGTAGTAATTACTTGATTTCTTTTAACTGTGTCATGCTTTTGCTTGCAGAACTACAGAAATTAATAAACTAATTCCACTTAAACATATTTCAGTAACTAAGTAATATATGTAGAGAATAACCCAGAGAAAAAATTTCAATTCATTCAAGGAAGTTTATATTCAATAATACAAACCATTTACTAAACAACTATATATAGTAGCTACGTTATAACTTTAAACCCCTAAAATAATCCCTGAGAAAAAACTATAATTAATACAGGTTTTGCTGCTAAAACTTTTTTTAAATTTGGAAAAATAAAATTAGAAACACAGTTAATGCAAGAGTTATCAAAATCCTACGAGCTAAGCATAACTATAGAGAAATGGAGAAAATGTTATATTGTGGATTTTAGTGATAGTTTTTACCATATACTATATATGTTGTTCAGAGATTGCAACGACTAGCTGTGTGAAATGAAAAGTTGACAAACTGGGTAGATACGTAAAAGATATTCTTTCTTTTCCATCACTTCGACATGTATAAAAAAAATATTGTGACATTTCTTTTCTTACAGCATTCTCAAACTGATCATTTTTTATATATCGAAATGGACGATTGCTTCTAGCGGCAACATGCTATGGGGTGGTGGTCCCGCTTATGGGGTTAAATCAATACGTTCTAAGAATAAATTTTTGAATATTTTTTCCAATATGAAAGGAACTACTATTGTAAAATTTTTTACTTCTGTTGTATTGGTTGGCTTGCATAATAGCATGCCAAGCTTCCGAATATGGTTATCAAAACCATCTTATGTGGTTAATCAAATTGATATGTAGACTATTCAACTTTTTCTTCTTTTTGTTTTTCACAGAAAGTGATTATTTTTCATTCTATTTTAATTGTTTCAACTTAGGTTTGATTAGGTTAAATCCATTGGATTAAATGGTTTTCAGCTTGATTTAATATTTCTTAGTGAGTTTAGGTTGGTTTAGATGTTTGATTTGGTAATTAAAATATACTTATATTGGATTTTATTTATTAAATTTATAAAATAATGCTTTTGCTATTATATATATAAACTATGATATTATTGATTCAAAGTTGATATTTAATTTTTAAATGAACAAAGTTTTGAAAAAAAAAAGGCTGTTTCATTGCATATTATAGATAAATAGTTATTATGATAATTAATATATTAATAATTATTTTAGAGCATTGTTTATAATTTTGATTTTTTTTTTTCTCTTTTTTTTTTTTTTTTTTTTTTTTTTTTTTTTTTACTTTTACTAAAGTCTATGAGTATATAATTAATTTTCTAGTAGCTTTTTTGAGGAAAAAATAATTCTTTCAACATGTTATATATATATATATATATATATATCTTTTTCTTAGTGAGTTTTATTTTCTATTTCATATCAAAGAATAAATCTTTTATTGTATTTCTTAATAAATAATAATAAATTACATTTATTCTTTGTAGAATAAGTTACCTTTAGAAAATAACTATAACTATGAAATTAAAGATTTATTAAAAAAGTAATAATTAAACATGTTATGTTCCTATATTATTTAATATGGGCCTTATATAGTATAATATAACTTAAAATAATCTCCAATAAAAATTGTAGCATTATCAAATAAATAAAAAGCTTAAATTTAATCAAGTTTTCCTTCAAAGTTACAATGGAAATTACTTTCGATGTTAATTTTTCATATTTCAATAGCTATTGCTGGCGTTGGAAAACATTAAATTATTAAAAATAGGTGACCTTATAATTAAAATGTAACAAAGAGTATTATATATTGGATTTAGTTAGCTAATTCATAACATTTATATAGTCTTCATGACATTATAGACATATAATAGTTGTTGTATCCCTTCCGCAATCTCTTATACGTTGTGAAGGTGCACGTGCTCACATTCAGGAAGAGTTTCTACATCTTGTTCTTCCTCTAATAGGTTTAGGCAAATAGAACAATTTATATAGTTTCCCTCTCCGTAAAAGGGATGGATGTGATATATTTCAAAAACATATACTGCTATGAGCTCTATATTAAGTTGGATAGGAGGGTCACCATTAGGTTGGATAGGGGGGTTGCCATTAGGTTGGATAGAGGACTTGCCATTAGGTTGGATAGAGGGCTTGTTACCTTAGTTAGTTAAACAATGTCTAATAAAAAAATACAATACACATAAAGTTATCACTATAAAATGACCTAGAATAGTGCCAATCCAAATAATTGGTTTCCCTAAAACCTTCTGATCTATTGCATTAAGAAATGTTTGAGCTTGTGCTCTAACTATTACCACTGAACTCCATGCGATCATCAATGTTTCAACTTCATACTATTTGGAAAAAAACTAGATGAAAATCAGCTTAAACAAAAACCACATAAACTATATGAATATCAACTTATTCTACATTATGTGAGGAAAAGTTTTATGCATGAATGAAATTGGAAAAAAAAAAACAAGATGAATATTTTGTGCAATGTCAAACTCATCAATTTTATATATATGTGTGTGCGTGCGCGCGCGCGTGTGTATGTATAGGTATACATATAAACTAAGCACGTAGAGAAAATAAAGCAAGGACCAAGATGTAAATATCTTAGTTATGATATCTACACAACAGTAATTAGATACAATTGAGATTTTATTTCCACTATATCCGACATTAGTTGTGCAACAATCGCTATTTTTTAGCTATACAAGGACCTTATAAACTGATGTGTGTATTTGCATATAATTAAGTAATTAACCATAAGCATGTCAAATAAAAAATAAATAGTGATTGCAAGAAGAACCTAAAATGGATTATGAACTTGTTTATCAAACAAAAGTTGATTTGTTTATCAAAATAGTGATATAACAACTCTCCTTCTTTATCTACATAAAAATCAATGGACTTGTTAGGCTCCTCATTTTAAATTCTAAAAACAAAAATGTTGATACTTAAACACAAAACCTACATAAAATCAATGGATTTGTCAGGCTCCTTCATCTACTGGTTTACTTATTCTAAACACAAGACCTTATCAATAACATTATATCTAATTGAGTTGATCCCATCAAACAAAACCAAACCAAACCCCAAACTTTTGGAAATAATTGTTATTTGAAATCTAAATAAAGAAACAAAAATTGAAAAGGGTTTGTGCCTTCAGGAGGAAGAAAAATGAGTTAAGGCTATTACTGGCCATAGTAGTGTGAGTTTTGTTTTAGATGAGAGAGATCTGAGGTTTTTGTTGCTTGAAATTTGGGAGAATATTTGAAAGAACGACCATAAGGGAGAGTTTAGGTGTCATATATACCTTTACTAGCAAAGTTTATTAGATCCAGATACTGAAAATCGAACCTAATTCGATCTCAAACCCGAGCTTTTACCTATCCTAAATTTGAGCTCGACTAACGTACATGACCTACTAAACGAGCCACGCTCGAGCTTAGTTTGTTTGTTTATAAACGAGCTTCAAACAAATCGAGCTCGAACTTTATAATTTTCAAACAAGCCAAACTCAAGCTTCAATATTAAAAGTTTGAATCGAGCTCGAGCCAAATTCAAGCTCATATTAGAATTTTACAAACAAAATCTGAACAACTTAGAATTCAGCTCGGTTCGGTTCATTTATAGCCTTATTCACAAGGAAGGGATAATTTGATCGTTGCCCATCCTTTACTCTAAACTCAGCAAAAATGGCTACAAATCATCGAAAAAGTTCGACTACAGTACACATCCCATTTGTGCTTTAGTGTCTCTCACTCAAGGCTCTAATCATGTACCTGAAGGCATAAACGAGTTGCTCTCTTCGAGCTCTTAAGGTTAGAATCTTGTCTTGTCGAAAATGGAGGTGGTTTGAAAACATAAAGAGGAGAGGGAAGGGGGTTGTCGGCATCAAACAAGAGAGGAGAGAAATTTTTGTGTTTCTCTTTTTCTGTCTCCTATTCTCATAGGGTAAAAATTGGTCTGGTTCGGTTTGACGTTCAATTCGGTTTAATTTTGATTTTCTTGGTTTTTGGATGGTTTAGATTCGGTTTCTCAAGGATAAAATCTTATTTAATTATTTATCATCTAATACAATTAATAAATTAACAAAAATTATCTCATTGGCTAGAATTTGGATTGTTTGGCTTTTTGATTTAATTTTAACTTAATGGGTTATGAAAATAATAAATTGGGTTATTTCATTACTAAACTTTTTTTCTTTAAAAATTATTTTTCAAAAAATTTTTCAAATTAAATATTAACAAATCAAATTGAATTCTTATATTCTCACCATTTTTAAAATATAAATTGTCCATCATATTTAAAGTATACTATGTTTAATAAACAATACAATTTTATTTTATCGAATTGAATTTTTATATTCTTACTATATTTAATTTTTCATATTTAATATACTATATGATTTTTTACTTTATCAAATTGAATGTTTATATTCTTATCATATTTAATATATATCTTTCTATATACTATAACATTTCTCATTTTATCAAATTGAATTCTTATATTCTTACCAAGCCGAATACATAAATTACTCATTGAACTTTCACTAAAAAGTCTTGTGGCACCATGAACTTAAAGTTTCACCCCATGACCCTTTAAACTTCACTTTTTTACATCAATTACACACTTCAACGTCATTTTTTTTTATCAATTACAGACCTCCATCACATTGGAAAATGTAATTAAAATGCATATGCGAGAAGAGAGAGTGGTAGGTGTTAAAGTATTTAACCTAACATTTCCTAAACTTTTGCTTTCAACACTAAATTCTCTCCTATTTTTGAACTTGTAATTTAATATTAAATTAATAAAAATACTTTTCTTAAATTTTTCCAATTTGCTTTCTTATCTCTTCTTCTTCCTCTTCTGCAAATTAACATTTTCGGTAAAGCAAATTTTTTTTTTTCATTTTATTATGGAATGGGGAGATCTTAATGGTTTTTAATTAAATAATTTATGACTTTATCTTTCAGAAAAAATTTTTGCAGTTTAAAACAAAAAAATTAAAATACTTTTTTTCCCTTCTGCAGTTTAATTTTTTAGCTTTAACTATTTTTTTTTATTTTTCTTCTTATTAATGGGGAGTTGATGTTTTTTTATGGTTTTTCATTTACATTAATCCAATAGACAAGAAATAGATTTGCCAAAAAAAAAAAAAAAAAACCGTAAATAACTCAACCTCAAAAAATACAAATCCAAATAAAATAGAACAACATGAAGCTAAAGAACAACGGATCTGATTGAATTTCGAATAATAAACCATACATTGTGGAAACTCATGCTCTCTCTGTCTTATAATGTTTGTCCAATTAACTTATAAGATATTTACTTTCCTTTTATACTTCTCATTACAACTAGTTTTAAATTCTTGGAATAACCATTTTATTTTAAAAGATCACAATTTTGAAAAAGTAGGTTTATTTTGTATGATGTGGCACTATAACTATTGTGTTTCTTAACTTTGTGTAAAAGTCAACAAGACAAATATTTTGGGACAGAGGGAGTATGCATTAAACACAAACTTACTCAACCTCAAGAAAAAGCACAAATCTCACTCAAATAGAATGAATTAAGGAAAAAAAAAACACAAGAATTTGACAAGCTAAGAACAAGATAAAAGAGAATTCGAAAAGGTAAGAAGCATATGTGTTAAAAGTGGATATGCAAGTGGAATCACCGATCGTCGATGGGTGTCCACTGAAGGGAGTGTCATGGTGAGCGTAAGAGTAAAACCTAAAGTTTTATTGCCATCAAGAGAAGGGAATTTTTGGTAGGAAGAAGATGGATTTGATGATAGTTTTTCATTTTAATTTGGAGATATATTTCTGATTTGAGATTAAGAGATAAGAAGATTTTTTTCTTGGGGAAAAAGATTGATATGAAAATCACATTGATTTTAATTTGTAATTTATTTTTTTGTTACATTTTTTTACTGGAGCTAAGCTAAAATGGAGAGAGGTGTATGAATAACTTGTCACCTGGAATTGATATTGTTTACGTTACAACGTGTGAAATTCATGAATAATTATTCCTCTGGCGAGGTGTGTGATTGGTACAAAAAGTAAACTATAGGGGGCCAAAAGGTCACTTTAAAAGTAGATAAGGCCAAAAACTATTTGATGAAAGTTCATGGATCCATTTATGTATTTAGACATTCTTACTATATTCAATATATACCTTATTTAGTAGGCCTAATTACTAAAAAAAAAAAAAAAAAAAAAAAAACTGTAGCCCTTTTAATAATTTTGGTCAATTCTTTTAATTGCTACAATTGATACTGTGAAGGAACTTTTTCGTAGTCACTTGTTGATGTAGCCGTTAGTGGGACTCTCACCATGACATGTCATTTGCTGACTGTAAATTTGCAATGTATAATTGTTAAAAGAATTAGCCAAAATTATTAAAAACACCAACATTTAGGGTTTTTTTTTGTCAATTTCGGAAAAAAAGCAAGTTTTTTTTAGTTATTCGAAATTATCAACACTCATGTTATACTTACTAAATATTAAAGAAGATCTAAAAATTCAATAAAATTATCAATATAGTAAGAGAAGGAAAACCAAATGTTGTATAATTAATCAATCGTAAATCCGTTTTAATTCCAAAAGTGATAATATTATTTGTAGAAACATCTTCAACAACATTACCACCTTAGTTAAACTTGTCATTTTCTTTAGAAGGATCAACATCAAATACCTTTTCACTAATCTTTTTTGAGAAATTTATATATGAATGTAAATTTTTATCAATTTTCGTTATTGAAATTTATTATATCTTAATTGTAAAGTTTAACACCTTTTGAATTTTCAAATTCTTTTCTTCCTTTATTTTTGTCATATAATTATTATTTTCAAATAATTCTTATTAAAATGAAATAACTTTTTATTAGCATAATATTGATTTTTTGTCATTAATTATTATAATATATAATTTAAAATAAAAATATTATAATTAAAATTTATAAAATATTTAACTATATTTATTAAATTAAATTTGAATATTATATTTATAAAATTATTTGTCGATAAATAAGTTATATAAATATTAGAAATTAGTTTTAGTAAAAAAATATGGATCTATTGCCAAGTTATATATGCACTTACCACTGGGTTACGCCTTGCTGTGCATGTAATAATCTTGAATAAAATTTATAAACTAATAAATTTTGGCCTATTGACAAAAAAAAAAAAACCCGTATTTTGGCCTTTTTGACAATTTTGGCCAATTCTTTTATACCTTGCGAATTTACAGTCAGCAAGTGATATGTCATGGCAAGGGTTCTACTAACAGCCACATCAACATAGTAGTAATGGTTGATGGATGAAGGCCATAATTGTTAAGAAAAATTATTTCGCAGTATTAATTGTAGCAATTAAAAGAATTGGCCAAAATTGTTAAAAAAATGTAAAGTTCAGATTTTCTTTTAGTCATTAGGCTTATTTAGTATATAATATAATTTCTTTTTTTGTTCAATACGGTTTAAATTTAAATAGAAAATTAACATGATCAATCAAAACTTTAAACTACCTTTACTTTTTAACCAATAAAATTAAAATCCTTTAAGATATTTTTGTTAATCTATAAATTTACTAGGAGCATTTTTGTCAATCCTAATGTACCCCTCCCCATTCTCACATTTATATATACTATATATAGATTATAGATAGAATTAATATATTATATAATTTCTTATTTTATCAAATTGAATCCTTATATTCTTGTCATGTTTAATATATACCTTATTTAATACTCCATCTCCATCTGTACCATTTTGTTTGCTTGTTATCTATTTTTTGGATGTCCTAAAATGTTTGCAAGGTTTCTAAATTTATACATTTAAACAATTATTTTTTCTCTAATAACCTTTGTAGTTGTTCGTTAAATAAAAACTTCTATTAATATGTAAGGATAAAAAAGGGTAAAATGATTTTTATTGACTAAATTCTTAATATGCGTGTTTTGTCAAACCATGCAAACAAAATGGGATGAAGGGAATATATAATTAGGTGGAAGCTTCCACATTAAGGGGTTGCTTTATTAACTTGTTATTGTATATTATATTAGAAATTGTTTTTTTTTTTTGTACATATAAAAAATATATTTATAAAAAAATAAATCCTGGACAATAAAAGCAAATAAATAATTGTAGAAGATATACATACAAACTAAACTAGCCCAAATACATGTAATACAAAAGTCCTGAAAATAAAAATTAGCTAAATTATTTTTACAAAACTATAAATTTGAAAGATATATAGAAAAATTTTATCTATCTCCAAAATTTTTACAAATAAGCGAAGAGCAAAAAAAAAAATAAAAACAATAATAGAAATATATAAATATAAAAATAGATAATCGTTATAAATAAATAGACAAAAAAATTTAAATAGTCCAATCTAAATATTCAAATTGAAATTCAAAAATTTAAATATGAATATAGGTAATTATTTTAAATAAATAATATTTCTAAACTCTAATAAAAAATAAAAAATAAAAATTCAAAATTTAAAATTCGTAATATAAATGTAGATAATTTTTTATATGAATATTAATTTTAAATTATAATTATTAGATATAATTTTTTAATATTTAGATAATAAAATTAAAATTAAAATTATAAGTATAAATGATAAGTATATCATTGTAATATAAATAATAAGGATCTTAATTCTTTTTAATTTGTTAAATGTATTTATTTTTTAATGTTATCTTATAAACTCCTTAATTTGTAATTCTAAATGTAGTGTTGAATTGAATGTTTCCTAAATTCAATAAGTTCTTGAAATAATGAGATTTAGTTAATATTAGTCTTATTTATCTCTTTCTTTGTTCCTATCTTTGTCACTATTTGCACTTCTTCGTGCACAATAATCTTCTTCCTACACATGTATCATTTCATATATCATTTCATATTAGGCCTAATGTATAAATTCACACATGCACTTTACGTGAAAAGCCTTGTGGCATCCTAAATGTTTAGTTTGATTTATTGAACACTTCAATTTATAAAACTGTATCAATTTAATACTTCAACTTGCAAAAATTTTTCTATTAAATGCTCAAATTTCCAAAATTAGATTAATTAAACACTTATTAGATAGTTAAAAAATATGAAAATTATTGTTCCAAAGATTATACTAACCACACAGTAAGTGAATATTTCGTACATAAATGTCAAAAAAAAAAAATTATTGCTAGTATAGAAAGGGATACAATATTAGCAAAATTTGTAACTTTAAAGACATAATAAGTCACTCGTAAAATTTAGGGTGCCACGAGATTTTCCATAAAGTATAGAGGTATATTTATGTATTTAGCCTTTCATATTATAATAATATCAAAGATAATAAGAAGCATAAATTGTTTCTTCCATATTATATTCTTTTTCCCTCTATATATACCCGGAAAAGTTAAAAAAATATAAGAAGAGACTAGAGAATTGATATTACTTCAGTTGAAGAAGAAGAGGTAGTGATATATATAAATTGAATATGAATTAAAGTTGCTATTGTCATCCTTTTGCTATTCAAAAATCTAAAAAACAACAATAACATATATATCAAAATAAAAAAGAGAAATTAATTATTTTGACCTCGAGGTTTTACAAAATTAATTAACTCGTCCCTGCATTTTTGAATATTATGCATTTAGTCCATGTTTGATTTCATCTTATTAAATAGTCCTTCGGTCTAAAAATAGATGCTTTTTCAATTATACAAAGCTAAAAAGTAAGACAGAGGGGAGAGAGTTATTTTAAAATGACATATGATATCCTTTTAAACTTCTTTTTTCTTACCCATCTTCCTCTCTCTCCATCGCCTTCCTCCCCCTATTAACACAAGTCACTGCAAATCTATAACAACCACCATCCAAAACAAAACAGCAACCAACATCTCACAACCAACCGGAATCGAATTGTAGTCACTGTAATAAAAATCACCATCACTGATTAAACTCTTCTTGCATCTGATTAGGAATGAATGAGGGTATTTTAGGGTACCCATCCCGATCTGATCTGTTTAAATATGATATAGGTAGTTATAAATGAGCTTGGGACAGGTACGAATAGTGAAATTATTATCCGTAATGGATACAGGTAGGGTACGTGTATAGTTCTTTGGATACCCGCTACCTGTTACCCGCTACCCGCCATTGAGCCCACCGGTATCCTATCCACTATTAATAAAAATTATATTTTAAATAAGTTTAGATTTGGATGGTAAAAAATTCATGGGTAACCTACCCATATAAGGATATTTTAAACGGGTTTTGGACGTGTACAAACAGTAAAAATTTAAATATGTTTGGATACGGGTACTTAAATAGATATTTAAATGGATTTTAAAATGGATACGAGTAGTAAAATTTTAAATAGATATGGATACGTGTAGCTTAAATTTCACGGGTACCCAACCTGCTTCAATCCCTAATCGAGACAAGCTCGATGGAAAATGTGCTTGCAATTCTTTAACCATCTGATCTCATCCTCTCCGACAAGCTCATACAAAGAAACCTCACTACTTTGAAATTGAGCTTTATATATAAATGGGTCAGCCATTTTTCAGCTTTAATTTACAGAGTAAGAAGGGGTGATTTGTAATTTTATTTTGAAATTTGCAATTGTTTCTTCCTTAAAAATGGAAATATAATCTCAATCAAACTATTCGATCAAGATTTAACTAATAATGAACCAAACTTTCGCATGAACAGTGACAGAATCTCTAATTTGCTATGATGGAGTAACGAGGAAGAGGAAGAAGCAAAAGCAGTGAATCATATGACTTGCAGTGGTCAAGTGTACCAACCAAATATGGTGAAGCCAAAGGAGGAAAATGAGAAAGCTAGCCCAACGGTTATGTCGAAGAAAGATATTGAAGATGACGCTTCGATTAAACAGTTGCAAAGAACCCATGCAAATTTGAGCGTGTGGGACCTACTCGTCTCTTCCAAGAAACACCAAAAAGCTTTGCTGAAATCTATGGTCGAGATTTCGGTCTCGTCATCCATTTCTACAGCTGATTTTGTGGGGTTGGTTTAATATAATCCCCTCACAATCACCTTTTCTAATGACGAGCTTCCTCATGAAGGAAGGAATCACACCAAGGCTTTATTTATAAAGGCAGAAGTAAGGGGTAAGATAACAAGAAATGTCATGATTGATGACGGTTCGACTTTAAATATTTGTCCGTTGAAACTTTTTTCAAAGTTCAAGATGGAAGTGTATAATATAAAAACTTCAGATTTTATTATTCGAGCTTACGATGACTCTAAGAGACAAATGGAAGGCATATTTAAGACAGTGGTTAAGGTGGGTTCGATTGAAAAGGAAACATAATTTATTATGATAAACATTCCCCCTACACTCGCCTTACTGCTTGGCGCCCTTAGTACCATTTATTGGGAGGTGTGCTGTCAACGCCACAATAAAAGCTCAAGTTTCTTTAATGGTGAAGCCATCACCATTCCTGTTGCTTGTGAGAGGAGTGTAGCCACACCAAATATAGACAAGAAGGTCATTCTCCCATGTACTGGCTTTCAAATTGCAATCCTAAGCATTGACATGGGGCCTACTGTCTCTAACATCATAAAGAGAATGAACTTTGAGGAAGGGAAAGTATTTGGAAAGAATCAACATGGCATTACAGAACTACCTGAAATCCACACCCAGAGGAACCGCCTAGGCTTAGGTTATAAGGATGGAAGCACATCAGAGAAAACATTCAACTGGTTGGACATGGATGGACGTTTCATCTGCTCGAGTGAGCATTCCTATCCATGTCTATCAATAGAGCCATTTGAGCACAATGGAAGAACATACCCAGGTTTAGAGATTTTTGCGGATGTTATTGAGGTCCTAGTAGTTGAGCCTAGAGGATAAGAGTTTGAGGAAGAAAAGAT
This sequence comes from Jatropha curcas, assembly GCF_041381405.1. NCBI lineage: Eukaryota > Viridiplantae > Streptophyta > Magnoliopsida > Malpighiales > Euphorbiaceae > Jatropha > Jatropha curcas. Next base: position 20,246,282 of record NC_143156.1, on the reverse strand, counting down.
AGAAGAGAAGAGCCACAAGAAGAGGGAGTTGAGGGGCCACAAGCGGCCGAGGAAGAGAATAAGAAGGAGGAGCAAGCTGCCCGACAACAACAAGAAGAACAGGGTAATAAGAAGGTAGGCACTGAGAAAGAAGAAGAGGACCCAGCGAATCAAGTGCTTAAAGCGATCCGGGTTTGTATAATGGAAAGCTTTGAAGAAGTTAAAGCCCCTTTTGACAGTTTGATTTCTTTTATAGATGAATCTGAATGTAATGAACTATCAATGCTTTTTGATGAAATGATGAACTTTAATTTTGCTTACTTGTTTGATGTCTTTCCTGATGGTCATCGAGTAGATAAGCAAATGCGCATATTTGACATTAACTCGTCATGCATGCTTGAACTTAATATTGGCATATTTGCATAGGTGGTGTGTAGATGATCCCATGCCTGTTTAGAGGTTGAAGCAGAGGCAACAGAAGGTACAATTGTGGATTCAATGGAAGCCATCAATGCATTTCGAATGAGATTATCTTGTCTGAACCAAAGTTTGTATGCAGGATTGATAATTTCTTATTCTTAGTGCTTTATTGTAGGAGAAGGCTGGTGTTCCGATCCATTAAGATAGGAGAGTAAATCATAGCCACACATGAGGGTAAAGATTGTTGGCTCAAGGGTCAAATCTCGGATTTTGATGATAAATACAAAACAAATAAATTTAAATTATGCTATTTGTGCTAATTTTATTTTATGCAGAATTTCTTTGGAAAGAATATCATACAAGGCAAATCCTACTTTGAGTGAGAAGATTTCGAAGACCTAGTAGCTAGGTATTTAGGGAAACTTTGTAGGATAGAGAGAAAATCCATATATGAGCACAAAAATCCTTTTCTCTCTCAAAAATATTTGTCGGAAAATTAGTTTTTTTCAAAATAATTTATTCTTGAAAATATTCCTTCAAATCGAAAAGATTTATTTTCCTAAAACTAAAGAGATTTCTTCTCTTAATGTTTTTGGTAATAAAATCATTCACCTTTTCGGAAATATATTTTGAAAGATCTAAAGTGTTTTAAAATTATTCTCTTACCTTAAAAATGAAGGAAAATCTCCTTCGGTTTTGGTAAGTGCATCTTTCGGCAAATTCTCCTCGAAATAAATGCTGTCGAAAATCTTTTCTAAAGGGAAGTGAAAATCGGGTTTCATTCTCTTACCAAAAAGGGAGAAAACAATTTTTGGTAACAAAGATTTTTAACATCTTCAAAAATTAGGAAAGAAGATATTCTGATCTTTTTCCAAAAGGTGACAGCTCTTTTTGTTTCCTATATAAAGGAACATTCATGCCTTAAACATTCGGTGAAGTAAGAGTATTGGTTTTAAGAGCTCTCTCTCTCATTGAACGAATCTTTATCTCTCAAAACTTACTCTACCCCCATTTTCTTTTCATCTCTATTCTTAACGTTTTCAATATTTAAAGTGAAAAGAATTTTTACAATTACTTTTGAAAAACAATTCTGTGTTCTAATCGATCTTCTAATCTGATAAAACTGTTTTTCCTGTGCTTATATAGGCGTTTCTTTCTGTCTATTTAGAATCTGTATTCTATAGTAGACAGGCTCTTTATTTGTGAAACTTTTGAGTGTAATAGCTTAGGTTAGAAGCTATTGAGATAGAGGTTATCAAGCGACCTTCTCCATGTGTGGGATTATAATGTCTTGAATCGAGTTTTCTGTACTCTATCAAAAATAGAAAGGGTTGAGGTTAACTAGAACCTTTGGAAAATCTAGTGGGACAAAAGGGTAGATCTAGGTTTATGATCTATTGCCTTGTACTGTTGGTTTGTCTCTTACCCTTTAAAAGAGATAACTCAGTGGAGGATCTCAAAATGCGTCTTGGGGAGTGGATGTAGGCGAGTTAGTGCCGAACCACTATAACTCTCGGTGTTAATCTCTTTATTTCTGGAGTTTGGTTGATACTGTTTCTTTTACACTCTTGTTTAATTTTAGAAACACTGAAATTGTTAATAATTCAGATGTTCTAAAACAACAATAAGTTTCATCTATCCTGAATATTAGAACTCTGGTATTCTAATATAGTGAATATACAATGTTCTAACTGTTGCTCTATTTCCAGTACAATTCACTGTTTGGTTTTCTTTTTGTTTTCTAAACTTTATGAGGATGTTCTAATCTTGATAGCTCTCCATCGTAAAGTTGTTCTAATTTTTGATTAAAGCTCTGTGAAGAAGTTCTAAACTTAATAACTATCTTTCACTTTGCTTTATGTATGGTTTTGCAAACTTTATGAGGAAGTTCTAAGTTCAATAACTTTCCTTAATAAAGAAGCTCTGATATTGTATAGGTCAGTGTGAAGCTGTTCTAATCAATAGCTGCACTTTGCACAGACTTTCTATATCTGAAATTAGAACATTGTGAGGAGATTCGAATTCATATTCTACTCTCACAAAGTTCTGTGTGTGTTTTTCCGTTGTGCTTAGAATTTTAATTTCTGTTTAGAATTTCTAAAATTTATTTCAGTTTTTAGAAAACCCAATTCACCCCCCTCTTGGGTTGTGCCATATATATTCGGGACCCACAAAGATTTGTGCCTTCCAAGGTGAAAATTTTGCACTACCAAAGAGCTTGATTGGTAATTATGATGCAAGATTAAAAGTGATAATTTAATTAGTTTTTTGCTTGAGTGAAGCCAGAAGTTGTAGAATTGACAATGGTTGGAGATGTTGGCATGATTTCATCAGATTGGTCAGTTGATCATGTCATTATTTTTTTAGAAGAAGTAAAACCCTAGATCAGAAATCTAGTGAGAGAGAGGGATGCTCTAATACCATAAAGAGATTAATGAGGCTGTAGAAAAATATCTCTTAATGTACATGATTACAAATATATACAAGTATATATGACAGAAATCAACATACAACAGGATAGAAATAGGAAAGTTGAATTACAAATAAAAGATAAAATTCCTAAATATAGTTAACTTCCTAATTTGGTGTGATATGCTACAATTGTGTTATTATGGCCAAGGATAAAATAATGACGGTGTACCAGCATTATATGTATAGAATATAAACACCATAACTTTCTTTTTTTATTAAAAATGAAAAGTCTTTAATACGTGGCAAATGTCATTAATTTTTTTTTTTTAAAAAAAAAAAAAACTGCATTTTAGCCTTGTAAATGAATTGCAAATGCTTCACGGCAGCACTCTCACCTTTCCGTATCGCTGACCAACCATGGTTAGTTAGTTTCAGAAAAGGCAGCAAATTGAAGCTCTAATACCTATCACCAATTTTTGCTCTTTAAGTCCTATTTTCGCGATTCAAAATAAGAGACATAGCCTTTATTGTTGTAGTAATTTGTATTCTTAGTTATTTCTGGAGAACATTGCTGTGAGCTCCTTCCATGGCGTTTTTCGTGGCTACCAGTAATTTATAGAGCCAAGGTGAGTTTTACTTAACTTCCTCCAACCATTATAGTGTTCTTATTAGCAGTTGGGGACTTTCCAGATAAAGTAGACCTTTGGAAACTAGATTCATTGAAATTTCCAATATGGTTCCCATACTTCTTATCTTCTCTTATCTTGTCTTCAATGGCGGTCCCAACTTTATACACTTGTGAGAATTCAGTTAAGGGTATGAAATACAGTTTCTCTCAGAAAGCTGGCAAAGTCCCCTTAATAAAAATCTTAATATGCTCTTTGGTATCAGGACGGTTTCTCATTTGCGTGACCTTGGCTCTCCACCTAGCCATATAATTAGTAAAGGTCTCATCATTTTTTTGCACAGTAGCTTCCAAATCCCTCAAGTTGACGCTCATTTGAAGGTTGCAAGCATACTGTTTTAAGAAAACTGTGGTGAGTTCATTCCAATCTCTTCTCACCTTCTTTTCAAGATTATAATACCAAGTCTGAGCGGACCCGGTTAAGGACATAGGGAACATCTTTAGAATCTCCATTGACGGTAATTGATGGCAAACCCGCCAATTCTATTATTGCTTTATACTGCATGACATGCACTTTAGGATGACATATGCCATCATATTTTCCCACCTTTGGCATCTTGTAGGTTAGATGAATGGTATGCTTTAACTTAAGCTTTTCATCATCATCATCGACGATGTCTACATACTGATCCATCACCTTGGATTTCATGAAGACGTGGAGCCTTTCTAGCTTCTTATCTAGCTTCTCAAATTTTTTTGACACAACTAACTCGGGCCTGGTCTTCTTTGCGGGCATCTTCTTAGCATAGTATTCCTCTTCTTGCCAAGTGTCATCCACGTGCTCGCTTCTTTCGGACTCGCCCTTAGTCTCATAATCTTTTATTATCACCTACTCCTTACCCTTATCCACAATAAGAGCTTTTCTAGGCTAGCTGCTACTATTTTTTCAACCATCTTCTCAATATCTGAGACAGGAATACTAGTCTCAGGCATACTATTGACAGAGGCAGAAGATGAAACTGATAAATTTGCTTGAATTGTGAAGTTCTCAATCTCAATGCGGGAGCCTAAAGAACTGGTAGGAATTGAAATAAGCAAGTTGGAGGGGGTTGAAGGTTCTTCAACTTTAACCGAGCGATTGTCTGCTCTTAACCAACTGATTTCTTATGGAGCTTTTTTCCCTTCGAGGCGCTATCTTGACTGCATAAAATAAACGTTAGCAGACACGACATGATGCATGTATGCATGGATGCATGAATATGGTATGGCATACAAAAAATGCAATCATGCAATCACGACATTGTGAAATGCAACTAATGCTATATGCCATCGTGACTTTATCACCATTGCTCGAGACCAAAATCAGAGAATGGCTCTTGAGAATTGATAGGATCAAAACGTGCTCTATTTTATAGCTAAATATTTGTACTGACCTTTTGTTTATTATTTTGTATCCCCTTTCCTTTTGCCTCAAGTGTAATAATACTTTAGCAGGGTCTTTTATTTATATACATTTGAGATTTTTCTTCTTTTCTCTTTTTCTTTTTTAGCATTAATAATATTTGGCTCAAAATAGACTCATTTCATTACTTTTCAAAAGTTGGCTTTCTACATTGATTGTTCTTTTAAGGCCCTAAGTAAGTATTTACAATTTTGAAACTCAAATACTAAGAGGTTTGATATGGCTTTGCATCCTCTAGAGTGAAGTGCCCGATTTCCATAAGGCGGTTGGTGATATTGCGCATGAGCGTGAATCGCACCTCCACACCTTAGAAGAGAGTCATGGCTTCAAGTTGCGCTTGCTCCTCCATACCTTGGAGGAGCTTCCCTTTTAGGTACTTGGGCTTCGGCCTTATAGTCACCATTGGAAAGAGCTCGTTTGGCTCGTTTTGCTTCTAGCACTTCTCTTAAGTCCTTCGCCCTTTGGCACTTCAAACGTTGGGATCGAGCCATGATAGAATATACCTATATGGCTTTAATAAAATAGGTTAAGTGATGCATGAATAAATCACAACACAATCATAGCAAATATATACAAACAAGAGGGGAAGGGAGTTGGGAAATGCTTGATCTTTGCCCTTATATCTCCCACACAAGATTCAAGGTTAAAGGTCTTTCTAAACCCTAGGACATATTGGTTGGGCCCATAAACCATCATAGGGTTTTGGACCGATGCCTCTCACATTTATTGTATGAATGCAACAATCATAATTTATTAAGGTAATCCTAGAGGAAGGAACTAGTGTCAATTACATGAGCTTTGGTTGGGTTTATTGGGTCTTGGGTTCCATAAGCGAGAATTGGCTGTTTCCTCCCATTTGCTTTGGGTCTAAGCAAATTGTGATAGTGGATTGTGCCAACTCCTTTGATATACCAAAAGGTACTTGAGTTATGGGTGGTGTATATTAGTGGTGACTCCCAACAGTTAAGTAGAGTGAAAGGATCATAACCCCCAATATCACCTTTTAGGATTTAGGGTAAAAAAGAGATTAAGAAGAGATAAATGCATGAATGACATTTATAAGTACAAAAAGTAAACTCAATTTTAAAGTTAATAGCATTGTTAAAGATTGTGAATAAGTGGACAACTTTTGGAGTCAACTCTCTACTCAAACCCAAAACTGAAAACTAGAGATTTTGGGATCCCCAGCGGAGTCGCTAGGCTAAGGACACGCGATTTTTCTATGAATGCAGGAAAGAATCTAATCGAACGGGCTTGATTGATTTTATTTACTAAAGTGGTTTTCTTTATTTAACTCATTTGTTAATCCTCGAAAAATGGTCCTCTTACTTTGGTAATAGTTTTATTTTTTTGGAGTCGACACCCTTATTAGGGAAAATTCTCGAATTACTCAATTCTTTAGAACCAACTAATTTAGTTTTAAACCAGAGATAGGGTCTGAGAGTTAGGTACGATATGGGAAGGTGTTAGGCACCCGTATCGCCCAGTTAAACCGGCTTTCTCGTTGTCCATTAATTCACAATTACTCAATAATACCACTAAATAAAGATTGAGATGTAAAATCCTTTTGATACAATTTTTGGAAAGCATGTCAATCAAGCATTTTAATGAAGCAAAAAAACATAAATGTAAACATCTAAAGAAGGGGGATGAGGAGAAAAGAATACAAACCACACCTAAAGTACATTCTACCCAATTGCCCTCCAAATTTCCCAAACCACATAATTTTTTACATACAAGCAATAAATGAGACCCATTAAGGCCTCTTATATTTTGCCATAATATAACATTAAAGCAAAACAAAGTAACAACATCCATACCATACAAACACAATATGAACATTATTCACAGAATCAAAATCATACTTCCACAAACATTTCACATTCATTCATATACCAAATGATTAAATGATGGATGTTCATAATACAAAATTAATAAATAAAGGGTTAGTGCAACAATAATCATAATACATTAAGTTAAAAAGGCATAAAAATTTAAAAGATAGAATAATAAAAGCGCTTAAAACTAAAGAACATAAATTAAAAGGCAAAAATTTAAAGGTTTGAGCAATTTAAGTCATAGCCTTGATGTTTATCATGAATGATGAACAAATACACCAATCACTACTCTCAATCTTGTTTATTAATGTTTATTTGATCCATTTGTGGCCAAAAACGCATCTTAGATCACTTAGGGTTGTATTTTTGCCACTAGATGTCCGATTCGGGACAATTTTATTGGTTATTAATGATTTGAACCTCTGAATCGAAAGGCCTAACACCATAGGGGAAATGACGTGTGCCATAAGGGAGTGGCGCACGCCACCCGTAGTGGTACCAAGCCCTTCCCAGATCAGGAAGGTTTCACGTAAGAAAAGAGTTAAATAGGGGGTTCTGGATTGAAGTGGCGTGAGCCACAAGCTAGTGGTGCACGCCACACGTAGTGGCTTGTGCCACTATAGTAGGCCGTGAGCCATGGAGGCACAGAGAATCCTCCTTGGTTGATCATGGGTTTCCCTCACAACCAAACTTAAAATAGGTGCTTAAAACACCGAAAAGAAAAGGAAAATGATGAAGAAATGAGTTAAAGGCTCTTAAGTATTACCTTTTGGTGGTTTCCTCAAAGTTTTGTTAGAGAATGGATAAGGAGACCCAAATACTAGGTTCTTGATCCAATAATCCGAGATTGAGATTTGATGGATGTGTTTTTGGGATTTTTTATAGATCCTTAAGGGCTTTAATGATTGAAAATCAATGAATCTCAACTTAGAGCAAAGAGAAACACTTGTTTCCTTTGATTTCTAGATTGAGTTTTCCAAAAATCAAGAGTTTCCCCAAATGTCTAAAAAAATCCATCCTTAGGCACACCCCCTAATGCCTATTTATAGGCAAATAGGAGTGTATGGGCCTATTTTAGGGCTCACGTTGCAAAATGCCGCTGGCGGGCCCCAAAATAAGGTCGGGCCCATTTTTACCAAATCAGACCGGGTGACACGCAAAACAAGGCATTGCACCGGGCGAGCTCAATGAGCATTTTGGGCTCGGTTTCTTCGCGAAATGCCCGGTAACTCAAAAAAGTAAAAATGGTTAAACACATATATAATCTCAGCCACGAACCATTGGTATGAAAATCGGGGCAATCAGGAATCCCGATCCAAACTTATGATAAAAGGATTTATCATCACTAAGCCTTTAGGGGCAAAATTTGAGCATCTACAGACATCTTAACCTTAGAACTCTTAGGAATGGTTTACATTCTTTTTCCTTACCGTTTTTCAAGTCGAGTAATTTTGATTATTGTAATTCGTGCTGTTGCAATAAAAGTACTCGACTTTCTGTCTCTATCACTTCTCTAACTAGTAAAAGGCCTCCTCAACTGATATACACCGATGTATGGGGTCCCTCACCCATTGAATCCATTGACAAGAAAAAGTATTATGTCATTTTTTTATCGATTCTCCAAGTACACCTGGCTATATCCGATTACAAAAAAGAGTGATGTTGCACAAATATTTTCGGCCTTCAAGCCCATGATGAAAAACTGTTTTGATACCAAAATCTAGACCTTGTATTCGGATGGCAGGGGTGAATATACTGCACTCAAGGATTTTCTCATGGTATTCAACATTTAATCTCTCCACCCTATACATCACAACGAATTGCTCTAGTGGAATAGAAACATCGTCATATCATTAAAACAACTAGAACCTTATTACATCAAGCTTCTTTACCATATTCTCTTTGGTCATTTGTGTGTTCTACAATTTCTTATCTTATAAATAGGCTTCCTACTGATACTCTCGGGTCTTCCTCACCTTATCAAATTTTGTTTCATACAAATCCTTCACTTTCCAAACTTCAAAACCTTGGGTGCTTATGTTTTACTTAGATTAAGCCTTATACAGCTTATAAACTAGAACCTAGGTCTATTCCTTGTGTTTATTTAGGTTTCTCCAGTCAATATCAGAGTCACCAATGCTTTGATCCTCTTTCATCCAAAATTTACTTATCTCGTGATGTCTTATTTTTTGCAAATGATTTTCCCTACCAGTCTCGCTTCCAAGCTCTATGGTCTAGTCCTACCAACCCATCTTGGCATAATCTTTGTGTCCCTACTACTCCTTCCTCATTTGTCAATTCTACTCCAGTTGTTGTTCTTGACACCACCTCTCCTCCTATTCTAATACAGACCTCGATGGATGGGATTTCACAGTTGGCTAAGCCTAAAAATCTCAATATCAGCACTGAGTTGACTAAGGCAACCTCTAGTTCAGTTTTTGTCATAAGTAAGTGTCATACCCCAAAAATAGAGATATGATGGTCCTAGGGTCCAGGTAGGCTTAAGGCCACCGGTACGTAGAACTGACATCTGAATCAATCTTATTATAAATATGTTACTTCATATATTCGATTACTTATATGGGCTACGTTTATATAATAGCCTTTTATTTAACTGATAATATGCATTTGATCTGAAGTTCCAATCCAATAAGAAAGTGTTGGACACTATAACTCATCTTGAACACGAGAACTTGATTCCTCTCGATCATTTATCCGAAAATAACTTCTGCCAAAACTCAATTAAAGATAAATGTTTTTCCCAATTTCCATCCAAACTTTAGAAGATATGTTGAAGTCTGTGGCAGCCTAGGCCTAGCAAGATATTGTCTGCTTTGGGCTGAATCAACTCAGGCCTGAACGGCTTTGTTCTTAGGCTAGAACCAACTTAATAGCATAAAAGGCCTCTTGCTAGTCTAAGGCTTGTCCTTTCTTATGTACTTTACTTACACCTTGTGCTTAGCTGGTGTGGGATTCACCTAGGGTGTTACAGTAAGTCTACCCCTTCCTCTGTATCTTCTTCTTCTCAGTCCTTATCACCTAGTACCCTTAACTCATCCTTACCTAACCACCAAAGCCCATCTACTGGAACTCGAGCTACTGCTCCTCCAAGTGTTATGCTTGTTATCCAGCTCGAGTCTCCCATAGTTATTACTCCTAACTCAAATTGAGCAGTCACAAGATCTCAAAATAATATTTTAAAGCCAAAACACATTTTTGATTACCTTGCTGTTGTACCTAATCACTACGTCCCCACTACTGTTAAACAAGCCCAGAGACTGACGAGCAGCTATGAGGGATGAATTTAATGCACTTATCTAGAATCAGACATGGGAGTTGGTTCCTCAACATCCCTCTCAAAATATTTTCAGGTGTAGATGGCTTTTTCGGGTCAAGTTCAAGGCCAATGGAGAATTAGACAAGTACAAAGCATATCTTGTTGCCAGGGGATTCACACAATGTGTAGGTATTGATTTTCATGCTACTTTTAGTCCAGTTATCAAACCAGCTATTTTCATCTGTCCTCACACTTACGGTGAAACAAAAATGCCCTTTACATCAATTATATGTAAAAATGCATTTTACAATGGAAATTTGATGATGAGGTATATATAAGTCAACCAAAGGGCTTTGCGCATCCTAATTATCCTGACCATGTTTGTAAATTGTGCAAAGGAATCTATGGCCTGAAGCAGGCACCTCGAGCTTGGTTGGCATTGAAAAATTTTTTTATCAGTTATAGGTTCTTTGGATCTCGGTCGGACAACTCTTATTTATCCTTAGACGCTCGAGTATTATTCTTTATCTTCTTGTATATGTGGATGACATTATTCTGAATGAAAATAGTAAATTTGCTATCTCTCAAGTGATCACTGCTCTATCAAATAAATTTTCAATTAGAGACCTCGGGCAACTCAATTATTTTCTTAGAGTCGAAGTTCTTTACAGGTCAGAGGGCATTGTTCTTTCACAGTTTAAGTATATTTTTTACCTTCTCCAAAAATACAACATGCGTGAAAGCTATGGTGTTTCCACTCTTATGAGCAGTTGAACTTCTCTCCACTTAAATGATGGCTCGACACCCACTGATGCCAAAAAATATTACAAGGTTCTTGGTAAGCTTCAATATTTGTCCTTTACTCAGCCAGACATTGGTATTTCAGTTAATAAACTCTCTCAGTTCATGCATGCTCCAACAATGATACATTGCAAGATGTTAAGCATTTACTTTGCTATTTGAAGCATACTTTGCACTATGGGTTGATCTTTTCTCGAGCTCCTTCTTTTGTTCTTCATGTTTATGCAGATGCAGATTGGGCAGGTGATCCTAATGATTACACCTCTACCTCTAGATACATTACCTTCCTTTGTACCACACCCATTAGCTAGTCTTCAAAGAAGCAACACACAATAGTGAGGTCCTCCATAGAAGCCGAATATCAAGATATTGCTGGTGCTGTTGTGGAAACCAATTGGTTAATGAACTTACTTTGTGAATTACATGTCCAGTTACCTTGGGTTCCTACCATTTATTGTGATAATATTGGGGCTACGTAACTCTATCAAAATCCAGTCTTTCACAGTCGAACGAAGCACGTTGCGGTTGATTTTCATTTTGTAAGGGATCAAGTGCAACAGCATCACATTAGAGTTCTTCATCTTCATTCTGCTTATATAGCTAGCTGATTGTCTCCCCAAAGCTCAACTGAAGCATCATTTGCAGCTTCATCTTCCCAAGTTAGGTGTTGTTCAGCTTACAGTAGATCACACCAAATCAGGAAGTTAACTATATTTAGAAATTTTATCCTTTATTTATAATTCAACTTTTCTATTTCTATCCTATTGTATGCTAATTTCTCTCATCTATACTTGTATATATTTGCAATCATTTACATTAAGAGATATTTTTCTACAGCCTCATTAAATCTCTTTAGCTCATAAGTTGTATGTTAGTACTAAGGCACATAAGCTCTACTTTGATACATGTAAAGGATGTTGGGATGTAATAGAGGCATTCTTGACTTTTTAGCTTCATTTAATAGAAAAACATTTGATTTCGATCGGAAGGACTGATTGAAATGATCCAATTTTTCATTTTTAAAAGATTTTGAATTAAATTTAAATTAGAAAATTCGAACAATATTATTGTAATTATTATTTGCCAAAATGTAACTGGTTGAGTTGAAAACCAAATTGAAAACCACTTAAATCGGGTCTAAATCGTTTAAACACCAAAGCAAATCTTCTAAAAATCGATTTGAACCAAACCTATTTGGTTTGGACCAAACCAGATTATATACCAACAAAAGAATCAATCAACACAAAACCTCTTTCTCCTCTCTCTCCCATTGCCAACCCTTTCTCTCTCTTCATCCCTATTTCGGCCACCGCTCGACGAGTGCAAGGTGGCGATCAACCTCTTTCTCAATACTAGACACGATTCCTGCCTTTCCTCTCTTCAATTGGATCTCCAACGACGCAGATGGGATCTCCTCCACGCGATTATGATTTTCGGCAAGACTAAGGGATTCCCATGACTTGAGGCTTCGAAGTGAGTCTCGATCGACACAACTCCTCCATGCGAACATTTCCCCTCCACTGATTTGTGATTTCACCATAGTTTTGGGGAGCACTCGTGAGTGGTTGAGGTAGAAGCAGCTGTTGAAGCTTTTTCCAACCAGATAGGCCACTGGTTTAATAAATAGGCACCGAAATTGAGTTCCCTGTGAAATTTCGAGCCTAGGGGTGTAAAAACTGCTCAATTTCTGTGAGACCTGACTTTTCGGTCACCGTGCATGATGGTCGACGATGGTGGTCCAGTGACTAGCCGGCGAGACTCTGGTGAGACCCCGAGAGGTAGGATCTCCATCTCCTCACACTGAATTTGAATCCGCAAGCCGATTTTCAATTGGTGTAATTTAAAACCTAGTTTCTTATTTTTGATATAAATTCCAAAAGTTAAATTAATTATTTTATTAAAGTTAATTCTGATTACATATTAAGTTAATGGAATATGATTTTATTAAAGAATATTGTTAGATGAGACTTCCTCAGCTTTAGAAATTTGACATAATTCAGTAGATAATTAGTTATATATATATTTATGGGGCACAAATGATATCCAAATATGTAGAATTAAATGTTTAATTATTTATATTAATGAGTTTAATTAAAGACGGAATAAGAATTAATGTTATAATGATGGAGGATGGGCTTTAGATTGGATTGTTTTGCCCGATGGATGGGCTATGTGTACAATGTTGATATTTGAAATGTATAAATTACGGATAGCCTAATTTATAGAGGAAATGTTGCCGGATTTTTGGCAGAAAGGGATTGTTAAAGAATTAGGTTTGTTGTATGGTTAATAAGAGTAACTACTAAAACTATTAGTATACTTACCATTCTAGCATTACTATTAATACTATTAGCATTATTAGTATTCTCTTTGTTATTATTATTAATATCATTATTAATATTAGTGATATAGAACATTAGTTACTAGAAGAACCTTATGCTTTATTAAAGTGTCAATTAGAATAAATAAATAAACAAACAAAATAAATAAATAAATAAAAGACTTGTACTATATAGTTAATAAGATAAGGTAAGCAGCTATAATGGCTATAATTAGCTAATGAATGACAATTTAGGTTTTTTTTTTTTTTTTGAATTAGAATTCTTATTTAGAAATTTCCCTTTAGATGCTTATAAAGTTCCAGAATGTCAAGACAAAAGCTGGAAGGAAGCAGTAATAAAGATAGTTCTATTAAGGACAATAAGAAACTGTGAGCAGTGTTACATAATTCACATCATCCACCTGCATTTTTGCATTTAAGCATGCACGGCTAAATGTTATACATGCATCACTTGGTGTATTGTTATTTGTGTTGTACTTTGTTGCTATTGAATATTGTTTGATTAGTTGTGGCGTGCTACTTATATGCTTTGTTTGTGTGGAATTGGAATGAAGTGAGTCACCATTGGGTTTGTGATGGCGGTCCACGATACCGTCGGTCATATATAGGGAGATCGGCGCCCCCTTATGCATTTGATGAAATATGATATGGAAAACCACAGGGTGAACTCCTGTCGGTATGGAAAAGAAAAGAGAGTATAAAAAAAATGAGAGGGTTGGTCAAGTGAGGTTGAGACCGGTCGACCATGTATGGGGATTGGCTCCCTAGTGCACATGTGATGAGAGGGCGGGCCATGTGTGAGGACGGCTCGTTGGGGGTTTTGGTGACACTACCGACCAATTTCCACTTGATGTGATTATGTGAAGGTGTTAATGTTTGTGATTACAGTTGTTATGCCATTTGTGTGATCGATTGCATGATCATATAAGTAGTCGAAAGACTAGATTGATTTACATATACATTTGTGTGGAGTGAGAGGGTTATCTAACCCTACTCACTGAGTTTAGGCGCTCAACCCTGTCTTATTATTTTTCCCCAAGTCTTAAGAAGCAAAGAAAGACCTATGGATACGAACAAATTGAACTGCATCTAAAGATTATATATATATATATTCATCATTTTAAAATGTATATAGTGATTCCGCAATCGTATTCCATATGGGTTGTAATTGAATAATATGGACATATGTATTAATTATATAAAATTTATTTTTGGTACATCTGTGGACTATCAAATTGGGCTTTGATTATGGGAATATAGTTGTTGGGCCTGAGGCCACGATTGTGAATAGAATATGAGTTTATTTGATTTCGGCTTATTACGAGCCTAAGAGGCATTAAGCCCACCTAAGTCCTAGTGTCGGTCCGGCACTTGGAAATGGGTCGTGACATATATGGTATTAGAGTAGTAGTTGGGCCTTAGGAATCAATTACAGAACTTAGGAAATTGTATATAGGACTCTTATGTTGGGATCGACCGTAACCAACAGAGGAGGTGTATTCTGGATTGAATTCCATTTTCGTGCAGGTGGACACTCCGTGCACCAAGATGGAAGGAAATCTATATGAAACTTATGATGAAAATCTAAGCTACATAATATATAGTGAATTATAGAAAGGTCTACGGTAACTGGCGATTTATGAAATAATCATTTCAAGTTTGCTAAATTTTTTCCACCCATTTTTAAAGTAGAAGATCAGTTGAAAATTTGTGTAATGGCCTGAGCACGCAGTACACCTTGATCCAATAGGAGACACTTCTTCGAGAATCATTTAAAATGTTTGGAAACTCAGAGTTTTAAAGATAACAAGAAAGTGAGTTTTGTTTGAACTATGATGTGAGAATAATCACTTTATATTCAATTCCTATAATCATTTATTGTAAAGTAGTAACTAATTATATAGGTTTATTGTTCTTACGGTATGTCACAATTACTTGATTTTAAAGCTCAAATTATTTGCAATGATTGCACCCTTGATATGTTCTTACCATATTGTCTATCCTGAGGACTAAATTAGGATTATAGGCGAAGATAGAAATAAATAGTAAATGATGGGGTAAATGAAGTAGAATAGTAACCCCAATTGATAAAAGATCAAATCCCTGAAGTGTTACAATTAGGGATTAAGAAATGGAATTGTAATGTAATCTAAGGCTTAGGAAAACGAAAATCTAAGATGAATGGTCATAACAGACAAAAAATTCTCAATGATCGAAGATGAAGCCTGAGGAAGTAAAAGGATAAAAATTAGTAAACTGCTTAAGTACAATAGTGAGGAGAATAGAGAAGTATTGAGATAATCAAATAGAGTTGGATCTAGAGATAATAACTTGTGTCTAATTACAACAAAGGTACTTGGTTGGATGAACCTCATCATATAGAAATTAAATGGAGTAAATAAAGTGATATACAAGAAAGAGGTAAGATTTTAGTGTTTTAAGTAGAATTCCAAAACGGGGCTAGTTAATAATTGGGCAGAAGTTAGAAGCTAAAATTAGATTGAAATGGAGAAGAACATGAATGTTGTGGGAAAAACTTGATGAATTAAGTGAATTGGGTTATTTAGGTTGAGAGGTAAGTAAAAATGAGTGATAATATTTATTAATCTAAGTTATCAAGAGGATGATTGATACCTTGCTAACCGAATGAAGTTCAAGAACCGAATCTTATTAGACAAAATCATTCGGGATATTTTAGTTTTAAGCAAGAGGATCATTAATCATAAGAAATTTATATATGATCTTTTTTAAAGGATTAAGTACAATAGTAGAACAAGATACTAATTAGAGACCAAAAAATTAATAGAGATTTGGAAGACAATTAGCAAGGATGCGCAATTGGTTTTCTTTATTTAACCCATTCGTTTATC
Organism: Jatropha curcas; assembly: GCF_041381405.1. Lineage (NCBI taxonomy): Eukaryota > Viridiplantae > Streptophyta > Magnoliopsida > Malpighiales > Euphorbiaceae > Jatropha > Jatropha curcas. The sequence goes on along the minus strand of NC_143156.1, from coordinate 20,230,257 downwards.
CTTGAAAAATGGTTCTCTTACTTTGATAAGAGTTTTATTAATTTTGGAGTCACCACCCTTATGAGTGAAAATTCTCAAATTAGTTGATTCTTTGGAATCGACTAACTCGGTTTTAAACTAGAGACAGGTTCCGGGAGTTAGGTACGATGATGGAAAGGTATTAGACACCCATATCGCCCGGTTAAACTGGCCTCCTTATTGTCCAAAGATTCACAATTAATAATAATGCAATTAACTAAAATTGAGATTTAAATACTTTTTAATTCATTTTGTAAAACTATGTCATCCACACAAATGATCTTAAACACAATAGGCATGAAATAAATATCCATAGAGAAAGGGGGGAGGAGAAAAAAAATACAATCCTTCCTAAATGTACAATCTACCCTCATCCCTCCAAATTTCCCAAACCCAATCTAATTTTTACATAAGAGCATTTCAATGAGATCCATTAAGATCTCTTTACATCTTGCAATAATAAAACACTAAAGCCCAAAGCAAATAAGGAGGCATTCATCTAACACAAACCACATAATTTATTCATTAACGAGAGTAAAATAACAACCACAATGATTCAAAATGACAAAAATGATGAATGTTTAATGTTAGGATGTTCTAAGCTAAGGTTAGAAGGTTAGATTAATAAAATACTAAAGAACATTAAAGTAAATAGCATAAAAGTAAAGGACTGAAATTTAAAGTGCCGAAATTTAAAGAACTTGGAAAATAAAGATCAAAGTAATTAAGCATTATTATTTAGTTTAAAATAGGATTTGAGTTCAAGAATTTGTTGTTCAGCATGAAGGATGAACAAATATGACTTTTATTACCCATTCCCATTCGTTATTTGCTCATTTGGATCAAAAATGAGTTTTATGCGCTCTTTAAATAAGGATGCTTAAGGCTTAACTCGATTTGATCTTGGAATCAGAGCATGATTATTGATTTTATATTGTTTAGCTTCTTAACTAAAGGTCCGTGCGCCACTGGAAATGATGGCACATGGATCTTGCCCTGATCAGAATACTCAAAAAATAAGCTTTTAGAGGGGTCTAGGAAGAAGTGGAATGTGCCATAACACTGTGGCTTGCGCCATTAGTACCCAAAAAGCCTCTTTCTTGGTTGATCACGGGTTTCCCTCATAACCAAATTTAAGAATGACGATTTAACATTAAAATAAAAAGGAAAAGATGAAGAGGAAGGGTTTAGACTCTCAATTTACCTTGTTTTGAGGAAAAACTTGAGATTAGCTCAAAAATGGTATGAAACACACCCATAACCTTGTTCTTTAACCAATAATCCGAGTTTTATTTGATTGTTTAGTGTTTTGAGAAAGATTGATTGCAAACTCAATGAGATTCTTTGAAGAAAACTATTATCCCTTCACCTAAATCTATAAAACTTGTTATAGATTTAGGTTAAATGAGTTTTGAGATGTAAAATTGCAAGAGTTTTGTTAAGACAATCAAAATTCCTCCCTTAACCCATCTCAATGCCTCCATTTATAGGCAAATGGGGGATGTTGCCCATTTTAGGGCTTAGGTGGCAAGCGCCACTGGTGGGCCCCAAAAATGGGCCTGTCCTGTTTTCACAAAATTAGTCCAGGTGGCACCCAAAATGAGGTGGTGGATCCGGACATACCACTGGCGTACTTGAGACGCATCTCTGGGCTGAATGGATTACATTTCTTGAACTCGGATATCACAAAAAAGGTTATCATCACTGAGTCCTTTTGGGGCAAAAATTAAACATCTACAGATAGAGGCCAAAGGCAACTCATGATGGTTAAGCAGGCATTGAAAAATTAGAATAAGAAATTTAAGAAGTAATGATCTTAGGAGGGAGTTAAATTTTTTAGAGTGATGGTTTTTATTACATTCGTGTAACCACCATCTAAACTCTTTTAAGGATAAGGCTTAAAGGAGGTTGGGTACAATAATGGGACACGAAGGATTTAATATGATCAAAGATTCAAAGAACTTGGATAAGTCTAGTGGATGCTAAATAGTGTAAATGGGGAATGGTAATTATAGAGCCAATTAAGTTGTTTGTTGTGAAATACCAGAATAAATAGTTAGAAAAGAATTAGAAAAGAAGTAAAGACCAAATGTAAGAATTATGCTTAGGAGAAGAAATTGAAAAAAAAATGTAAATATGAACCATTTTCCTAGGTGGACTAGTGATAGTGAATGGAACAATAATATTGGAGACTAGAATGTTCCTGGTTTAAGAGAATCATTTATGGCCGAAATATGAATAGTAGACTTTGAACTAGACTACTTAAGGATTGTCTTCATGGAGTTAGACAATTCAGTTTTGTTAAATACCAAAAGTTTTTAGAACATATAATGTGCACGTTGATTTTTGAACTCCATGAAAACATTTTTGTACTACCATTAAATTGGACTTAAAAAAGAAATATAAGTTGAATACAAATTTCTTGTTAAAAGAATTTCAAAGTTATGTATGTGTAACATGACCAAAAAAATGGAAAGGGAAAATTATTTTGAAAATTTTTAAATAGTCGGTTACCTAGTGAAACACCCCGTAATTTTATTTTCAAAAATTTAGAATTTTTATTAAATCAAAAATCCGAATGTTGACGGTATGGGCTGTAAATACCAAACAATTTTAATTTGAGCCCAAATTTGCCAATTGGGCCCAAGCCCAAACATATTCTATTGGAAATTCCGATTCGAGAACCTTTAAATTTCCCGAGAAATAATATAAAACTCTATCAATATGATTAATATTAATTAAATGGAGGAAATGTTATGGAACCTAACTAAAATAATCAAAATAAATCGAACCGGACCCGAAAATCAAATTGATTTTTCGAAAACCACGCGAATAACTTGAAAACCAGTGGAAAAACTCGAGAATCAAGCAAAATCGAGCCAAATTGTTGAATCAGATCAAACCGGTTCGAATCGAACCGGAATGATCTAGAAACCGACTTGGTTTCTTCTTTTCTTCCTCTCTCCTTCTTCTTCTGGGCGTGCGACAGCAGCCTCCTCCTCCCTTTCCTTCTCGTTTCCGGCCACCGCTCAACGAAAGCGAGGTGGCGGTCGGCTCGTCTGGTACTGGTGGTCGTGTTTCCAGCCTCCTCTCGCGCGGAAAGAGCTTCAATGGGAGCGAGACGGAGCTGTTCTCCTGGACAGTTCGTGTTCACCAATTTCCGGCGATCCACGCCGATTCCGGCAGCTTGAGGTCGAGGGACACGCTTCGGTCGACTCCCCTCTTCTCGGAGATCTTTTTTCCCCCAACAATTCCGGCGATGAAGCTCGGATGACGGAGCTGCCATTAATGGCAGTGGCGAAGCCACTGTCGGGGCCATTTCCGGCTAAAGCAGGCACACCCAGTTCAAATGGAACACGCGATTGGAGTCCCCATAAGATTTCGAGCATTTTGGTGTGCGAGTCACAAATTTCTGGGTAAAAGTCGATTTTCCGGCCACCGTGGACGGCGGATACGGCGGCGGTCCGGCGACCGGCCGGCGAGCCTCCGGTGAGGCACCAAGGGACAGAATGTTCCTCTCTTCGCGAGGATCGTGGAATTGTCGCCCAAATTTCAATCGGTACGCCCTAAAACTCAATTCTCAATTTTCGTATAAATTCTGAATTAGTTAATTACTAAATTTAATTGAGTAATTAAGTAAATTAAATTGAATAATAAGAAATTAGGTTATTGGAATAGCCTAAATATATATAGAACATTTTTAGTCCTTTGTCATTAAATTAAATTGATTAGTATGCGGATTTTGCGATAGCGGAATATATTTAGTTAATTGGTTTAGGATTTTAGAATAATGTAATTGCAAATGAGTTTAGAACTTTGTCAAATAAATTACATGAACTATAATTATATTTAGGAGGTTTGATATTGAAAAAAAAAAAAAAAAAAAAAAAAAAAAATTTTAATTCTTAGCTAATATTTATGTAAGCTAATTTAGGAACTTTAATGAATATCGTCTGGAGGTTAATAGTTAATATAAATTGTTAATTAATTGATTTGGAATTCTTAGTTATTAATATGTGAATTGATTATTTGTTGATACAAGAGCTTAACAGATGTTGAGTTACGAATGTGGCGGATGTGAAATGTTGTTGTGAGTTGCCCGACGGATGGGCTGTGTGTATTGATTGATATATATATGATATTATTGTGATATTTAAACAGGTAGATAGTCCTACTTTTAGGGGAGGTGCTGCCGAAATTTCAATAGAAATTAGATTAGTTGTAAGTAATAACATAATTAATAAATTTATTTAGATTAATTCTATAACTCAATACATAATAAATATAGTGCTCTAATCATTTTATGATTATCATTATTATTTATTTAATTATTCAATTATTTATTTATTTTGATTATCATTGTTTATTACTATTATTATTATTATTATTATTTATTTTATCTTTGTTGTTGTTAATATCATTTATTTAATTATTTAATTGTATTTAAGAATGAATGCCTAATTGTGCATTGCATTATGATGCTCAACTGATCAATATGTCTGCATTTGATTGCATTGTTTGATTACCTGTGCTGTGAATATGTTATGCCTTGTTTGTGTGGAATTGGGATGAAGTGGACCACCATGGGTTTGTGAGGACGGTCTGTGATATGGATCCGATTATGATTTGACATTTGACCGTCGGCCGGGAAAATGGGAGATCGGCGCCCCCTTGTGCACCTGATGATATAGATTATATGGGAATTCACAGGATGGCTTCTTGTTGTTGCGCACCTGACAATCTAGATTTGATTGTAGCCCGCAGGGTGGCCTCCTGTTGTGAGCACTTGATGATCTAGATTGGATGGAGACCACCGGGTTGCCTCCTGTTGGTATGGAAAAGAAACGAGAGAATGGAAAAATAATGAGAGGACTGGTCAGTGAGGATTAGACCAGTTGGCCGTATGGGGGATCGGCTCCCTGGTGCACATGTATGAGAGGGCGAGCCATGTGTGAGGACGGCTCGTTGGGGTTTCAGGTGGCGCCACTGACTAATTTCCACGTGATGTGATTACATGAAGATGTTTATGATTGTGAGTGCTGATGATATGCCATTTGTGTGACTGGCTGCGTGAGCATATAACTAGTCGGATGACTAGATTGATATATTTATTCATTTGTGTGAATGAGTGTGTTGTGCTATAGGTATTACTTCTTAGAAGGCTCACATATCTTGTTTAACTTTTTAGGAAGTAAATTTCTCTTTAATTCGGTTAAGTTATGTTCCTTTGCCGCAGGACTAGAAGAAAATTTTCCCAGTTTTATAATTATTTTACAATGTAATTATATGTATAAAAAGAAAAGCTATGTATACCAAATAGTTAGTGACTCCGCAGTTGTAGAATTTACATACGATTAGTCGTGTATTAATATAGACGAAATAATTTTGTGAATCCATATTAGAAATGTGATGTATTGTTAATTGGGCCCGAACTATGAAATGTTGTAGATGATGAATTTGGGCCGAGATTTAATAAAATCTTGAGGTTTATTTTTCTAGTAGTATGGGCTAAATGTTTGAAATTTATATTGAGAAAGGAGAATTTTATTGATTCAGGCTTACTACGGGCCTCGGGGGCCTTAAGCTTACCTGGGCCCTAGTGCCGGTCCGGCCCATGGTTTCGGGTCGTGACAAAGTTGGTATCAGAGCTTAGGTTAGAATTCTAGGACACAACTGCGGAATATAGGGAATTTCTTTATGTTGGGATCGGCCGTAACCAACATAAAGAAAGAAACTTTGTGATTTTCCTCCCTAGGGATGGTGGACGCACTAGACCCTATGAGGTGGGAAAATCCACACCTATGGCGTAGATCAAGGATTATAGAGAAAGTAGTTAGAGATTTGAAGTGAAAGTAGTAAACAATAAGATAAGTCTATTACAATACTTATAGGGGCCAGAGCTAGTATCAATTTTTAGGCTAGGGAATAGAGTAATACCTGGATGGTAGTGGATTGGCCTGATCACCCAGTACACTACTTTTCATGTGAGCTCTGTTCCTATCAGTGAATAGGATAGTGTAGAGAATAAATAGGTTTTTCATTTGTATGGCGGATTGATGAACTTTTGGTGATTAGGAATCGGTATTTTAGTATTCAGCTCGGCTACTGAATTTCTTTAGAATTTATTCAAAAGATAATCTTTTTATTGTTTTATTTACTTGATATTTGATATTTAAATTTAAGACCCCATTTTAATTTTGAATTTAAATTGTGTTATGATAAATAATTTGAAATTGATTATTTATATAGAAAATTATTTTTGAAAGTTGTCTATTTATATCACGGGGCCAATTGGATTAGATCATAAAATGAAACGATTACAAGGATAGTAAAATTTGAAAGAAGATTGGAAAAAGAAGAATAAGACTGGGGGTGATAATAATAAGTAAGTAGACAATTAGTAGTCAAGTTGAGAACATGAACGCTGGAAATGTCGGGTAGCCGATTTTGGTATAGAAGTTAAGTGACGATTAGATTTAGAGTATAGGATTGTTTAACGTAATAAATGGAAGAAATAACATTAAGAATGAAGTTGGATAGTTTAAGGTATAAGGAATAATCTATGACGAGTTGTAATAAATATAAGAGGATTAACTAGTAGATAAAATATTAGAAGAATTCATGAATATCTTACTAGACTTAGATAAGGAAATTTTATTGGAAAACTTTTGTGTTGATAGGTGTTAGATAAAGGTGAATATTTAAGGTAGGTAACGATGATTAGGAGACGAAATAATTAATGAGAGTATTTAATATCTTTAGGATGAACTAATAAGCAACATTGGTGCAATGAAAGGTTATTAAAAAGATAAGAACTAAGAGAGTGTGCTCGAATTGCCTTGTGATACTATAGACAACTAAAGTTATGAGAATGATTTTCTTGAAAATCTTGGATTAAAGTAATAGTTTTCAAAATTTTGATTGAGAAGAGTTTTAGTAAAAGTATTACTGAAAGTATATGTGAATTGATGAGTTAATTCTTATCATTATAAATAAATTAAATTTTGATTGTTTTATTCTTTTGGTGAGTTATATGTTGGTTTTTATGGAGAAATGCCTAATAAAAAATTTGGATTTTCAAGTGGAACTATATAATCTTGAGAAAAATATATACACGTTATGCATTTTATTATTAAACCCGATTTTCTTGTAAGATTTTATTCAAAGAAAGATTTTCTAAAGATTTCAGTAGCTTTCTGCAGATAGTAATTCGAGATTTAGGTAATGATTTTAAGTTCCTTGTAAGCTTTAGCTAGGTGGTACTAAATAGTTAAACGGAATTTTGTTTTTTAAAATATGATGGTTGGTGATAGAAGTACAATTAGAATACCCGATCCTCTTTCCTTCCTCGATTTATATTAGCTACTCTTGAGCTGTCTCCTTCATATTGGAAGTAACTTCGTATGACTTTGAAATTCCCTATGTATCCATTCTTATACTTTCCACTAGATTTCAATTCGAGGACGAATTGTCTTAAGGGGGGGAGATTGAAACACCCCGTAATTTTATTTTCAAAAATTTAGAATTTTTATTAAATCAAAAATCCGAATGTTGACGGTATGGGCTGTAAATACCAAACAATTTTAATTTGAGCCCAAATTTGCCAATTGGGCCCAAGCCCAAACATATTCTATTGGAAATTCCGATTCAAGAACCTTTAAATTTCCCGAGAAATAATATAAAACTCTATCAATATGATTAATATTAATTAAATGGAGGAAATGTTATGGAACCTAACTAAAATAATCAAAATAAATCGAACCGGACCCGAAAATCAAATTGATTTTTCGAAAACCACGCGAATAACTTGAAAACCAGTGGAAAAACTCGAGAATCAAGCAAAATCGAGCCAAATTGTTGAATCAGATCAAACCGGTTCGAATCGAACCGGAATGATCTAGAAACCGACTTGGTTTCTTCTTTTCTTCCTCTCTCCTTCTTCTTCTGGGCGTGCGACAGCAGCCTCCTCCTCCCTTTCCTTCTCGTTTCCGGCCACCGCTCAACGAAAGCGAGGTGGCGGTCGGCTCGTCTGGTACTGGTGGTCGTGTTTCCAGCCTCCTCTCGCGCGGAAAGAGCTTCAATGGGAGCGAGACGGAGCTGTTCTCCTGGACAGTTCGTGTTCACCAATTTCCGGCGATCCACGCCGATTCCGGCAGCTTGAGGTCGAGGGACACGCTTCGGTCGACTCCCCTCTTCTCGGAGATCTTTTTTCCCCCAACAATTCCGGCGATGAAGCTCGGATGACGGAGCTGCCATTAATGGCAGTGGCGAAGCCACTGTCGGGGCCATTTCCGGCTAAAGCAGGCACACCCAGTTCAAATGGAACACGCGATTGGAGTCCCCATAAGATTTCGAGCATTTTGGTGTGCGAGTCACAAATTTCTGGGTAAAAGTCGATTTTCCGGCCACCGTGGACGGCGGATACGGCGGCGGTCCGGCGACCGGCCGGCGAGCCTCCGGTGAGGCACCAAGGGACAGAATGTTCCTCTCTTCGCGAGGATCGTGGAATTGTCGCCCAAATTTCAATCGGTACGCCCTAAAACTCAATTCTCAATTTTCGTATAAATTCTGAATTAGTTAATTACTAAATTTAATTGAGTAATTAAGTAAATTAAATTGAATAATAAGAAATTAGGTTATTGGAATAGCCTAAATATATATAGAACATTTTTAGTCCTTTGTCATTAAATTAAATTGATTAGTATGCGGATTTTGCGATAGCGGAATATATTTAGTTAATTGGTTTAGGATTTTAGAATAATGTAATTGCAAATGAGTTTAGAACTTTGTCAAATAAATTACATGAACTATAATTATATTTAGGAGGTTTGATATTGAAAAAAAAAAAAAAAAAAAAAAAAAAAAATTTTAATTCTTAGCTAATATTTATGTAAGCTAATTTAGGAACTTTAATGAATATCGTCTGGAGGTTAATAGTTAATATAAATTGTTAATTAATTGATTTGGAATTCTTAGTTATTAATATGTGAATTGATTATTTGTTGATACAAGAGCTTAACAGATGTTGAGTTACGAATGTGGCGGATGTGAAATGTTGTTGTGAGTTGCCCGACGGATGGGCTGTGTGTATTGATTGATATATATATGATATTATTGTGATATTTAAACAGGTAGATAGTCCTACTTTTAGGGGAGGTGCTGCCGAAATTTCAATAGAAATTAGATTAGTTGTAAGTAATAACATAATTAATAAATTTATTTAGATTAATTCTATAACTCAATACATAATAAATATAGTGCTCTAATCATTTTATGATTATCATTATTATTTATTTAATTATTCAATTATTTATTTATTTTGATTATCATTGTTTATTACTATTATTATTATTATTATTATTTATTTTATCTTTGTTGTTGTTAATATCATTTATTTAATTATTTAATTGTATTTAAGAATGAATGCCTAATTGTGCATTGCATTATGATGCTCAACTGATCAATATGTCTGCATTTGATTGCATTGTTTGATTACCTGTGCTGTGAATATGTTATGCCTTGTTTGTGTGGAATTGGGATGAAGTGGACCACCATGGGTTTGTGAGGACGGTCTGTGATATGGATCCGATTATGATTTGACATTTGACCGTCGGCCGGGAAAATGGGAGATCGGCGCCCCCTTGTGCACCTGATGATATAGATTATATGGGAATTCACAGGATGGCTTCTTGTTGTTGCGCACCTGACAATCTAGATTTGATTGTAGCCCGCAGGGTGGCCTCCTGTTGTGAGCACTTGATGATCTAGATTGGATGGAGACCACCGGGTTGCCTCCTGTTGGTATGGAAAAGAAACGAGAGAATGGAAAAATAATGAGAGGACTGGTCAGTGAGGATTAGACCAGTTGGCCGTATGGGGGATCGGCTCCCTGGTGCACATGTATGAGAGGGCGAGCCATGTGTGAGGACGGCTCGTTGGGGTTTCAGGTGGCACCACTGACTAATTTCCACGTGATGTGATTACATGAAGATGTTTATGATTGTGAGTGCTGATGATATGCCATTTGTGTGACTGGCTGCGTGAGCATATAACTAGTCGGATGACTAGATTGATATATTTATTCATTTGTGTGAATGAGTGTGTTGTGCTATAGGTATTACTTCTTAGAAGGCTCACATATCTTGTTTAACTTTTTAGGAAGTAAATTTCTCTTTAATTCGGTTAAGTTATGTTCCTTTGCCGCAGGACTAGAAGAAAATTTTCCCAGTTTTATAATTATTTTACAATGTAATTATATGTATAAAAAGAAAAGCTATGTATACCAAATAGTTAGTGACTCCGCAGTTGTAGAATTTACATACGATTAGTCGTGTATTAATATAGACGAAATAATTTTGTGAATCCATATTAGAAATGTGATGTATTGTTAATTGGGCCCGAACTATGAAATGTTGTAGATGATGAATTTGGGCCGAGATTTAATAAAATCTTGAGGTTTATTTTTCTAGTAGTATGGGCTAAATGTTTGAAATTTATATTGAGAAAGGAGAATTTTATTGATTCAGGCTTACTACGGGCCTCGGGGGCCTTAAGCTTACCTGGGCCCTAGTGCCGGTCCGGCCCATGGTTTCGGGTCGTGACACCTAGAGACTCTTCAAATGGTCTATATAGACTACGGTTATCAACTCAGTAGCATAACTAAGCATTTGTCGAATTATGACTAGAAAACCAATCCAACAACTAATAATTGTGAAATGATGTACATTAAGAATTTTCTTAGGAATAAGAGATAAAGTATCAGTAAAACTTAGAGACAGATATACTAAGAACTAAAATGTGTAGTACTATGCCTTATAGACGATAGTGAATTATGTTAAACCAAAACTAGGGGAAATTGATGTTTAAATTTAAACTTTCGAGTAGTTTACCAGATCATAAGAGAATTCTTCAATTTTAAGGGACACTTTGGAGTTAATAAGTTGTATGTTACTATAATATAAGACTTAAACATGTGGCAATTAATCTCTCTCAAACCCTTTAATAAATATCAAACAGACAAACTGATATCTTCATACGATGACTGTTAATATAATATAATATAATATAATATAATATATATATTTATAATAAAATAAAATAAAAACACGGTAGTTTGATCTCAAAAGTTTTGATAAAATAAGATCTTAAAGAAGACCATTGATGTAAAGTACAAACTGCTAGATATTAAAATTGGTAACACTAAAGGATATATCAATTCATGAATTAAGGAAGCAAATTGTAAATCTAGTATGAGCAATAGTGCGTTATAGAATTGTAGCATGATGAAACATGTAAATGAAGTGTTGAACAAAAAGCGCTCGATTTGTAAGATAGAGCATTTAGACGCTCAAATTTTGCTCCTAATGGTTTAATGATGATAACCTTTTTATAACACAAGATTGGATCAGGACTTTCGATCGCTTTGGTTTTCGGACCGATGGTCCATGGATGAGGAAATGTACATGTTTGGCAATTTTTACTTTTTTAAGTCACTGCATTTCGCAACAGAACCGGACCTGGGAAGCGTTTCAGGTCCGCCCGATGCACTTCTCATTGCACTATCTCGTTTTGCACGCCACTAGGTCCGATTCTGTAAAAAATGAGCTCGACCCATTTTTGGGGCCCACCAGTGGCATTTTGCCACATAAGCCCTAAAATGGGGCAACACTACCCATTTGCCTATAAATAAGCCTTGGGATTAGTGCTAAGGTGGCCTTTTTGATCAACATAAGAAAACTCTTGCATTTTTAAAACTGAACTCAAATCAAGGTGAAAGCTTGTGTTTTCCACTTTGATCTAAAGTTGTATTCATTGATTTTGGATTAAAAAAACTTGAGATTGTTTATCAAAATTCCATAAAACACACACATTTGATCTCAAACTCGGATCCTTGATTCAAGAACCTAGCTTTTGGGTTTTCTTGCATCCAATCTCTCAAAATCATTGAAAATCTTCAAAAGGTAACTTTTGAGAGCTATTAACCTTTCTCCTCTTCTCTTTTCTTTCATTTGGTTGTGGAAAATACCGCCCTTTTATTGTTCTTTATGTTTGGATTTTGGTTTTGTTCTTATGAGCTTAATGTGAAGGACCTTAATGGATCCTATTATTGCTTGGTGTAATATATTGGGGGGTTTGGGAAATTTGGAGGGTTGGAGGGTAGATTGTAAAATTAGGAGATGGTTTGTACTCTTTTCTCCTCCCTCCTTTCTTGTGGATGATTTACTTTTTATGTTTCATGAGATTAATGACATGCATTATTGACAAGGTATTCAAATAATGCATTAAAACCAATTTTACACCTCAATTCAAAGTTAATCCTATTATTAGTCATTGTGAATTAATGGACAACTAGGAGGCTGGTTTAAATCGGGTGGTTCAGGTGCCTAATACCTTCTCGATATCGTACCTAACTCTCTTACTCAGTCTCTGGTTTAAAATTGAGTTAGTTGATTCTAATTTGAGAATTTTCCCTAAACCTGCTATGTAAGGTTTTTAAAGGAACTTTGTATGAACAAGAAGAAGTTAGTTGGTGATCAAATGGTAAGTGTGGGGGAGAATGTTTTTGCTATGTTGCAAAGAAAATTGCCCCCTAAATGTAAGGACTGAGGTATGTTTTCCATTCCATGTAAAATCGACAATATTAAAATAAAAAGAGCAATGTGTGATTTAGGCTCTTCAATAAATGTTATGCCATTGTCCATTTACTTTTCTTTAAATGTTGGTCCATTAAAAGAAACATCCATTGTAATTCAATTAGCGGATAGGTCCATGGTTTACCCTGAAGGGGTATTGGAGGATGTTCTGGTACAAGTACATGGGCTGGTTTTTCCAGTTGACTTTTATGTGCTTGATATAGACGATGATAAATCCTTTACTTTATCAGAACTTTTGCTTGGAAGACCATTTCTTAGCATAGCTAGAGCAAAAATCGATGCTCATGATGGTATACTCACTATGGAGTTTGATGGCAAAATAGTTATAGTTAATGTGTATGATGATCCATATGACGTGCTTTGTGTCTGTGGTGTTGATCCTTCGGCTCCTAAGATAAAGGAAATTACTTTGAAAGACCCAGAAGGGGTCGATTGAAGTCTGAGAACATCTAGCCTAAGACGTTAAATGAGGGCGTTTATTGGAAGGCAACCCAATACTAGGCTTGCCCAAGCCTATTACTTTCTCTTATTCCCTTTTGAGTTTTATTTTTATTTTTATTTTTCTTTAATTTTTGAGTCATCTTCTTACTGCCCTCCACTAGTATGACTTAATTTCTTTTCTGGGTAGGTACTGAATACCAAAGAGGTTGAAATTACTCTCTCATGGTTAAAATGGTTTTTAATGGCCATTTTTACTTTTATTTTTATTTTTACCCTTTCAGTAACAGTAACCATGTTTTTTTTTTTGTCTTTAGTAATCTCTTTTATTCCCTTTTTCCTTTTCTCTTATTTTTTTTTATTTCCTTTTAACAGTTACCATATTTGCTCTTTTTATTATTTAATCTTTTTGTTAGAGAAGTAAGCCATCCGAACACCATCAAAAGAAAGAAAAGACAAAACAGAGAGAGATCGCGAGGGAGAGTGCTCAGTTCTTCACCTATCGACGGTGCCGAAGTTCTAGATGCCGCGCACCAAGCAACAGGCTGCCAGACTTCCCATCGATCCAGTGCCGCAACTGTCGCATCCCGACTCGCCATCGTCATCTGAGTTGCAAACCAATTCCAGCGACACAAATGCGGTGGCTCTCTATTGCCAGATACCGCGCTCACATCTTCCCATATCGACAATGTGCGTCTCACCAACCACCTCGCCACCACTGCCCGTCTCAGGCAACAGAAGCCCAAACCAGTTTCGACTCTTCCTTCTTTATGGAGACAAACCCATTCCCAAACCCAAAGGAATACGGCACTCACGGTTACTACCCCAGCACAAAGAAAATGGGCCTGCGACTCGATTTGGTGGATGAGTTGGATTCTGATGAGATTCCACCCCCACCACCGACTTAGCACAGGTAGCAGCAACCTCCTCCATAGGGACATTTCTCCATCTTTGTCTTTTATTTTTCTTTCATTTACTTATATGTGTGGAACTCCTTGTACTTGATTGATAGTTCCATGTTGAGGATAATGTGAGGAGTAAGTGTGGGGGAGGGGTCTGATATTGGACGTGCTTTATTTGTTTAATTTTGGTTTATATTTTATAAAGCATTGAATTTTTTAGCATTTTGTCCATATTCTAAAATTTGATTTAGATATTTCTTTTGGCAAGTGCTTTTAAAATTTAATAAATTTTAGTGCTTATCCCATGGAAATTTTGATTGTTTGATTGTTTGATTGTTTGATGTCTTAACTTAATTGATATTTTCTTTTGACCTCCTAAGAGAAGTTCTTTATCCTTAAACTGAATCCTCTGTGTTAGGTTGAATTTTTGAGATTTTAAGTAAGGTAATAGTAATCTTTATTATAGACTTCCCTTTTCTCCATACTATTGATAGCATCCTTCATCATTCTCTTTTGTGTGAATCATTTAGGCTTGAGTTAATTGGTGAAACTGCCAATTTGCTTATGCTTAATTCACTGTTGTGCACATTTCAAAACTTTGATTAACCAGTCTGAGGCACTGCTCTTGGTACATTGCTGCATGTTTTGGAAGAATGGAAGGTGCAAATCGTGAAAATCGATAATGTAAAAGGTGAGCAATAAAAGAGAACAAAAAAAAGCGGTAATGCACGTGACTTCTCTAAAGTTACAAACAAAATAAAAAAAAGAGAATAAAAGGGAAATCAAAAAAGCGGTAATGCACATGAGTTCTCCAGAGTTTGCAAATAAAATAAATAAAAAAGATAGAGAGAGAGAGAGAAATGTGCCTTCCTTTTCTTTCGAATATTTGCACCAAATCCTAGAGTATTGTGCCTTAGCAGGTTAACACTTATGTGGCAGGTTAACACTTATGTCTTGAGGTGCAACAACTTAAGTTTCTATGGCACCTAATCTATTGCATGTCTAAAATATTCCAAGTCTTCATATTTTGTAATTAAAAGGGTGCTTTGAGGTTGCTTTATACTAGTATGGAGTTAGGAACAAGTAATGAGTGATTATTACCTTACTTGCATTTCCACCAAAATTTTTTTAATCTTTTGATAGAGAATGCTGCAGTAAGGTGAAGTGAACTTCTATGCGGGGTTGGTTGAGAATTTTAGTAATGCTTGAGGACAAGCATAGGATAAGTGTGAGGAAATTTGATAAACAGTTAATTTAGCATAAAATATTCTTTGTTTAAATCTTATCTATTAATCCTTTTTTGTTTAAATCTTATCTATGAGAATTTTCATTTGGTTTTCCTTTTTTCTATAGATTATGCTAAATTCATTTGGAAAAGAGCTTTAGAGGCCAATTCTTGGAGTTTTGAAGAAGTTTACCAAGCTAGAGCTAAACTTCTAGGATGCTCCTAGAAGTTTTCAAGTTAGGCTTGGGCCACTTCAGTGGGGGACACAAGGTGAAGTGAACTTCTATATGGGGTTGGTTGGTCATGCTTGAGGACAAGCATGGGATAAGTGTGGGGAAATTTGATAAACAGTTAATTTAGCATAAAATATTCTTTGTGTAAATATTATCTATTGATAATTTTTGGTTTAAAATAAGAATTTTCATTTGGTTTTCTTTTTTTACGTAGATTATGCTAAATTCATTTGGAAAAGAGCTTTAGACGCCAATTCTTGGAGTTTTGAAGAAGTTTACCAAGCTAAAGCTAAACTTCTAGGATGCTCCTGGAAGTTTTCAAGTTAGACTTAGGCAACCTCAGTGGGGGACACATCCAAAGCAGGTCCAAAACCCCTTGGAAGTTTCCAAGTTAAGCTTGGGCAAACTTAGTGGGAGGCGTATCTAGAGCTGATTGGGATTGAAATGCTTTGCTGGGTAGAAGGAAATCATTTAAAACAACTATTCCACTATTTAGGGGATTAGGAAAGATACTCAAATTTGAATATTAGATTTTCTTTTAATTATTGGATTTTCTAAAGATACTTATGTTTTATTTTCCTAGTTCAGGATTTCCTTCCTTTGTTATAAATAGGACCTTAAGTTTATTGAGGAGATCATCTTCTTCTCATCTTAGAAAAAGCAGTTATTTTAGGATTTACTTTTCTTTGTGTTTTCTTCGTGGCCATGAGTGGCTAAATATTTTAATTCAATCAAAGGTTGATTTCAAGTAGAAATTCCTCAACGATTGTGAGATCTTAATGCAATATTTTTCTTCTTTAATTTCGATTAATCTTTGTGTGTTTTCTGGATCTGATGATAAACTCCATCTCTTTTGTCTTCTTATTATTTGTTCAATAGGGCCCATTGTTCAATTTGATAGGAATGCATATCGCTATCAATGAAACTAAATTCGTATTGTTTAGTAGAATTAATTCAAGTATTAGATAATATAATTTGATTGTAACTAGGCTTTTGGATTATATTATGAAAAATCACAATCTATTTTAAATGAACTTCGCTTGTAAAGTTTGTTAATTAGGACAGGGTCTTTCTAATTTTTATTGCTGCTAGTAAACTAAATCCTATTACTTGTTTAGGATTGTTTGCTAGTTAGGGATTATTCTTAGCGCTTGTCTTGTTTGATCTAATAATTTGGAAAGATTTTTCGACGACACTTGTTCAAGGATTATAACCTGTCGATCTTTCGAATTATTGAACTATCTCAATATCAATCGAGAGAATTTCATACTAGAATCACCTTTGACTGAATCTTTTTCCATTGATTTTAATCTTTTATTTTTATTGCAGTCTAGTTACTTTAATTGCTTTGTGATTACTATACTTGATAAACAATAGCCCCTTTTTACTTTTATTGTTTAATCTGCTGGCCTGCAATTAAGAATCAGTTCGAGTTAGTCTCTAGGGTTCGACCCTTCTCACCATATCTACAAATTAGAAAGGTTAAGGGGAGCAGGTATTATTTTTGGTGGTCTCGACACCCATCACAAGCATAGATGAAGAATCTACTCTTGTGGTAGGGCAATTGCTAGGATGGCTGAAGCCGATTGTGGAGTATTTAGATCAAGGAATTCTTCCTGTAGACAAAAAAGAAGTAATTAAAATATCAATAAAGGCTGTTAATTATGCCTATGAATGATCAATGCTATATAGGAGGTCAAAAGCTCATCCATGGGTGAAGTGTCTGAATGAAGAAGAGGGTGAATATGCTGTTAAAGAAGCGCATGAAGGATTATGTGGAGCACATTAAGGAGTTGATGCACTTATCAAAAAAATTACACTACTTGGTTATTATTGGCCAACCATGAAGAAGGACGTAAAGCGAAAAATTTGAACATGTCAACAATGCCAGAAGCATAGCAGAGTGCCTCGACAACCTGCAGCTCAGCTATAGCCTTTAGGAGGAGCATGGCCATTCGCACAGTGGCAGTTGTCATTCTTGGCCCGTTCCCAAGGACAGTTGGCTGGAAAAAATTTCAAGTTGTGGTAGTTGATCACTTTACAAAGTAGGTAGAAGCAAAGTCATTGTCCATAATAACACTGAGCAGAGTAATATCTTTCTTTCAAAATAATATAATCTTTCGAAATGGAGTACTAAACAGTATAGTTACGGACAATGGGAAGCAGTTTAACTCATTACACTTTTGCAACTTTTGCTCTAACTGGAAGATCAAGGTACAATTCACATCAGTAGCTCATCCACAAACAAATGGGTTAGCAGAAGTTACTAATCAAACTCTTTTGTAGGGAATAAAAAAGAGATTGGACGAAGAAAAGATGAATTGGGCGATCGAATTGAATAATGTGCTATGGTTATACCGCACAACTCTAAGAAAATCTACAAGAGAAACTTTGTTTTTCTCTAGTTTATAGGACAGAAGCGGCCATTCCAATTAAAATTAGAGTACCCAGTGTAAGAATTATGCACTACAATGCAACAACAAATGAAGAACAAATAAGAATTATATTGGACCAACTAGAAGAACAAAGAGATTAAGCCAATATCCTAGCTGAAGCATGCAAAATGCAGATGATGAAATTCTACAACAAGAGAGTGAAAGCCAGAAGTTTTCAAGTGGGAGACTTAGTTCTTAAAAAAGCAGAAATTATAAGAGGATCTGTAGGAGTGATCATAGTAGGTCCAAACTGGGAAGGACCATACGAAGTGATACAAAAGATAGGTCCAAGCACCTATAGAATAAAATTGTTAATGGCAAAGAACTACCCTAAACATGGAACGTAGAAAATATGCGAAAATACTATGTCTAAATAAGAGGAGTTAGAGGAAAAGTAGGTTTTTTCACATAAATGTTAGGATATTAGGAAATTACGTGTATAAAGAGTAGCTCAGGGAGCTAAGGGAACAGAATGATCCTAACAAAATACATAGCAAAATAGAAAACTGATCAATAAATAATGCGCATAACAATACATTATGAGCCTAAGAAAGCTCAGGATAGAATTGAGTTAGAGAACTCAATATTTAAAGGCCAAACAAGAAGAATTCTTCATTCAAATAAAATATGTACATAAAAAAAAAATAATCCTCAAATTGAGGAAGCAGAACAATTAGACAGATCATCTACTTGATCAACTTGTTTGACATCTACTTAATCTTAAACAACTTGATCGCCAACTGCTTGATCTTGGTTAACTGTTCACCAATGTTCGAAAGAGAGGCCTTGAGGATCTTCAAGAGGAACAACAACAAGAATGTCAGAAATAAAATCAAAATCATCATCAACATACTGAGCCTGGAGAGCAGATATGACTCGATCTTGAAAACTGTCGAGTGTATCCACAATATCATTTAGAGCATCATCTGCTTCCTTCTGAGCGGCTGCCAAGTCATTCTTTAGTTGGTCACATTAAACCTTCAACTCATCCTTCTCTTGCTCAACAAAAATTTTGGCTTATACCAGCTCGAACTTTTCTTTCTCTAATTGAATATTTCTCGAGCTAGTGATCAATGCCTTATCTGTAAGTTTCTTGCACTCATCATTGAGAAGGTTTAGTTGCTCTTTCAAGGCACAAATCTCTTTGCTGTGAGTTGTGGCAGACTTGTCCATCATGTCCTTGGCAGTCTCTACTAGTTGAGTAGCCTCATTCTTAGATACCTCAAGTTTAGCACAGTGGCTCTAAAAATCATAAACTCTCTCCCTCATAACGACAACTTGATGAACAAGCTATTATACTAAGAAGAAAATGAATAATAGGAAAAATGCTAAGATAACACAAAAAAACAACAATAGTATAGTACTTCTAGAAAATAGACAGCAATTCATACTATTAAAGATGACACTTTCTTCTATGGAATCAACATAATTCAAATATTGAGAAAGGAGTGACAACCGGGCTAAGTCCCTACTCACTAGACTTTGAGAATAGGATGTTGAAGCTCCATTAACAGCCTTGATGTATCCTTCTAATCTGGCTGAGCAGAATTAGGCCGAGCAGCCTCTTCAGAAGTCTCTGTTTGGGATCTCTTTTCCTTTTAGCAAGAGGAAGGTCATCCTTAAGCTGAAAGATGAACAACTTCAACTTCTAAAGGAGTTGCAAGAAGAGTGGAAGGGCTAACAGCATTGTCTAGACTCATCCCTGATTTGGGAAGCCAGGTGTGCTCCAAAGTGATTGGATCAGTTGGACTTGCAAGAGAGGCCGTGCCTTTGTTCGATGCAAGAGGTATTCTTTCATTTTCTTCATCCTCATCTCTCAACACAGGTCCTCCGCTTTTCTTCTTTGCCTGAGCAGAAGCTTTGTTCTCTCTCTCTTCTTCCTCCTCTTCTCCTCAAGTTTTTTAGCAAAATCGCCACCGTCCATATCTTTCAAACAAAACAAAATGTTAAATGCTAGTTCAGGACTGCACAGAAGAAAAGCTAATTATACACGTTCTTGATTTTTCTTCTTTAGCCTTTTCCCGAGCGAGATGAAGGGTATTCCAGTGCGAGGAGATCTAGAAGATGTATAGGTTTATTGGCATATTCAACAAGGGCATTAATACTTGCTTTCTCCCCTTCAGTCAATAACCTATCTTCCCTAAAAGATGGAACAGTTCGGGACTAGAAGGTGTTCACCCTAAAATCTTTGAAGCTTCTCACTATAAAGAATTTCTCTTTTCGTCTCCCTTTTATGGACCCGGTCATTCCCTCAAAAACACTACGACTACCCAGAGCAAAAAGATAAGAGTGATCTTCTCTCGTACGATTTTTCAAAGAATATAGCCAATTGATCACATAGGAAGAAAATTCCAAGTTAGCTTTACGAGCTAAGAGCTTAGCCCGAGAACAATCCTAATGCTATATGGACTTGAGACACAATGACATTGAGCTGATTAAGGTAGTCACAGAAATCTATTTGGAGAGGAAGATGGACACTAGCTCTGAAACTTTCTTCGTACAGGATAAGGAAGTTGGGACTTTGCTCGGAGTTTGCCCCAACATTCCCAGCCACAGGGAGTAACTCAAATTCATCAGGGATAATATACTTTACTTTAAGTCTTTCCATATCATCTTCCCCAAATAATGAACTCAACTCTGATACCCATTTCTCCTTCTTTGTACTAGTTTTATTCTTTTTTGTAGTCTTTTTGGCTTTTGTTTGAGCAGGAGAGGGGTTGGGATTTCTATTCAGGCAAGGAGTATTCTTGCCCCTAACGACAATACTGGTGGCCCAGACCCTGCCTGGATCTACTGCTTCCATGGTGGCTATAAGACGGCTAGAGGGAAAACCACCTGATTGGTGGCTTCAGAACTTGAAGAAGAAGAAGAAGAAGAAGAGGTTTCAATGGCGATAGCCTTGCCTTTTCTAGAAAGAGGGGTGCTAGAGTTAATGGTGTTGTGAAAGACAAAAGAACAAGCAACAGAAAAGGTGAAATTAGAAAAGGAAAAAATTACCTCTTGAGAAATCTTGCAGATAGTTATAGAGGGAAATGAAAATGGCAGCAAAAGAACTTCAAAAATTGACTTTAAACTTTAATTTATAAACAGGTGAGAGAATTAGAAGAGAAGCCAACAAACATGAAATATCAAGAGTCACTCCTTGATAATGAAGTAAAGAAGCTCAACGTTCTAAGAAGCATTGATAATGCCAAAGGTCACATCCATTAAAGACAAGACATGAACTAATGATGAACTGACATCTAGGGCTTATATGGAAGAGCAAAATAGAAATGTGTTCGAAAGTGACTTAAAGTACTAGAAAGAACACAGAAATGATCGAACATAAATGATTCGGTGTATTTTGGGGGGACTTTTGATAGGAACAGATTATTAATCTATATTGAGCAAACAAGTGACCAAGTAGCACAAAGAGTTGCGCAACTAATTAAGACCGAATAGTGTCTAGATTCATTTCAATAAAAGTAATGCTCAGTTAAATAGAGTCATTAATGGCCAAGATTCTTTTTCGAAGCTAAGATTCTTACCATAAATGTACATAAACAATTACAATTTGAAATGTATTATAAATACTTGTATGACAACCTAAAAATATCATCTCATTACCAGACAAATCGCAATATACACATTTCTTGAGAATTTCCTAGTTAACTTCTATCACTACTACACGATTGTGACACCTAAGTAGTTAATTTAGCATAAATACTCTTTATTTGAATATTATCTATGGATACTTTCTGATTTAAAATGAGAGTTTTCATTTGATTTTCATATTTTCTGTAAATTATGCTAAATTCATAAGTAAAGAAGCTTCGGAGGCTGATTGTCACGCCCCGACTCTAATCACTAGAGGAATTGTCCGCTTTAGATCAAGCCAAATCCCCCATACAAAATTGGCAAGACCCGCACGGTTTTGTCCCGCAGGTGAAATGGGAAACCTCCCAGGAGGTCACCCATCCTAGGATTTCCGTTAAGCGACCACACTTAACCCTGGAGTTCATCCAACTCTCCAACCATTCCACCAAAAGGCGCCTCTAATGATTAGTTTCCCCCTTTTCGATATATGATTCGATTCATTCCTGTGTCCCGCATTCCACTACCCTAGCTAGCCTGCCATCCTAGAAGCTAGCCAGGAGCTTTGCTCTACTCGCCCTCTTAGGATCGCTTTGCCAGGTCGGGATGTCACAGGCCCACCAGCTTCCGCGTGGTTCGTCCTCGAACCATACATCTATGGGAGGGGGTCCGGCTCTGATACCAACTGTCACGCCCTGACTCTAATCACCAGAGGAATTGTCCGCATTAGATCAAGCCAAATCCCCCATAGCCCGACTCTAATCACTAGAGGAATTGTCCGCTTTGGATCAAGCCAAATCCCCCATACAAGATTGGCAAGACCCGCACGGTTTTGTCTCGCAGGTGAAATGAAAAACTTCCCAGGAGGTCACCCATCCTAGGATTTCCGTTAAGCGAGCACGCTTAACCCTGGAGTTCTTCCAACTCTCCAGCCATTCCACCAAAAGGTGCCTT
The DNA here is from genome assembly GCF_041381405.1 of Jatropha curcas. Classification (NCBI taxonomy): domain Eukaryota; kingdom Viridiplantae; phylum Streptophyta; class Magnoliopsida; order Malpighiales; family Euphorbiaceae; genus Jatropha; species Jatropha curcas. The sequence goes on along the minus strand of NC_143156.1, from coordinate 20,207,826 downwards.
TAATGATTAGTTTCCCCCTTTTCGATATATGATTCGATTCATTCCTGTGTCCCGCATTCCACTACCCTAGCTAGCCTGCTATCCTAAAAGCTAGCCAGGAGCTTTGCTCTACCTGCCCTCTTAGGATCGCTTTGCCAGGTCGGGATGTCACACTGATTCTTGGAGTTCTCAAGAAGTATACTAAGTTGGAGCTGAATTTCTAGGAAACCCCTTGGAAGTTTTCAAATTAAGCTTGGGCAAGCTTAGTGGGGGACTCATCCAAGGCAGATCCAAAACCCCCTAGAAGTTATCAAATTAAGCGTGTGCAAGGCTAACAGAGGCGCATCCAGGGCCATTCAAGATTGACGTGTTTTGCCAGCTAGAGTTACTTTGGGCTTACTCCAGGAAGTCATTTAAAGCAACTGGACCACTATTTAGGGGATTAGGAAAGATACTCAGATTTGAATACTTTATTTCTTTTAATGAATTGGGGATTTTATTTTCCTAGTTTAGGATTTCTTTCCCTTGCTATAAATAGAACCTTAAGTCTATTGAGCAAGGATCCTATTTTTCAACTTTCAAAACATCAGTTATTCTAGGGTTTATTTTTCTTTGTGTTGGCTCTATGGCCATGCGAGGCTAAACCTTTTCGTTTCAGTCAAAGGTTGAATTCAAGTGGAAACTCCTCAACGATTGTGAGATCTTAATGCAATATTTTCTTCTTTAATTTCGATTGGTCTTCATGTGTTTTCTGAATTTAATGAGATACTCCATCTCTATTGTCGTCTTATTATTTATTCAATAGGGCCCATTGTTCACTTTAATATGAACACATATAGCTAATCAACAAGATTAAATATGTAATTGTTTAATTGAGTTGATTCAAGTAGTAAATAATATAATTTGATCGTAACTAGGCTTTTGAGTTATATTATGAAAACTCACAATCTAATTTAAATGAACCTCGCTTGTAGAGTTTGTTGATTAGAGCAGGGTCTTTTTAGTTTTTATTGCTGCTAGAAAATTAAATTTCACTGCTTGTTTTAGGGTTTTTTCCCAATTAGGGATTATTCTTTGCACCTATGTAGTTTAATCTAATAATATGGAAAGATTTTTCGACGAAGAATTATCAAATGATCTCAGTGTCAATGATCGATCAAGAGAGATTCGTACTAAGAATCACCTTGACTAAATCTATTCTCCATTGATTTAAATCTTTTATTTTTTGCACTCTAATTAATTTTAATTGCCTTGTGACTACTATATCTTCTTTAATAAACAACCTCGCCTTTATTTATTATTTGATTTTCTAGTCCTTAATTAAGAATTAGTTTGAATTAGTCTCTAGGGTTCAACCCTTCTCACCATATCTATAAATTACCTAGGTTTGAAAGAGTAGGAATTATTTTTTGTGGATTCGACACCCATCAAATTTTGGCGCCATTGCTGGGGACTAGTTTAATTTGATTTGTTCCTTTAATGACTAGGTCTGAAAAAAATGAACTCAACTTTGATCAAAAAATTAAGAAAACAACCCGTGCACTAAGGAAAGCAACAAGGCAACGAAAGAAGCAAAAAGCCACGTTGTCTACACCACCTTTGGAAGACACCTGATTTGGTAGTGTTTTCAACTGAATCTGAAGAAGAGACCGAATTTGAGGAAGAGGAAGCAATGGGCGAAGAACGAACTGTGAGACAGCTTTATAGACCTCCATTAGATCAACAACCTCTTTGCATCACTTATCCAAATTTGGAGGTGGCATTTGAGCTGAAGTCAGGATTGATTCACTTACTTCCTACCTTCCACGGGTTGTAGAATGAAGTTCCACACAAACATCTAAAGGAATTCCATGTAGTTTGTTCAAGCATGAAACCGCAAGGAGTGAAAGAAGAGCAGATCAAGCTGAGAACATTTCCATTCCCCTTGTAAGATGTCGCTGAGGAATGGTTGTTCTACTTGCCCGCAGGTTCAATTACGTCATCGGATGATATTACCCGACACTTCTTGGAAAAATTTATTCCATCTTCAAGAGTAGCCATAATTCGAAGGGAGATAAGCAGAATCAAGCAAAAAGATGCAGAAACCCTCCATGATTATTAGGAGAGGTTTAAAAGATTATAAGCAAGCTGTCCACAATAAGGGATTACTAAACAATCTCTAATTCAATTTTTTTATGAGGGGATGTTGGATTTAGAGAGGAGAATGTTTGATGTAGTAAGTGGAGGTGCTCTTATTAACAGAACTCCTCAACAAGCTCGAGAAATCATATCCACCATGGCTGCAAACACACAACAATTCGGAAGGCACCAAGACATGCCGCAAAAAGTTAACCAAGTAAGTGATTCTTCCACTGAGTAAACTTAATGAGCTAACTTCTTTGGTTCAAAGTATTGCTACAGGTATGTCTTTACAAGCTAGAGTGTGTGGGATTTGTGCTTTGTCTAGACATCCAATCGATATGTGTCCCACATTATAAGAAGGAGCTCAATAACAAGTAAATGCAATTGGACGATTTCCAAGAAAACCCTAAAGGATGTATGATCCTTATTTAAACACATATAATTTGGGATGGAGAGATCATCCAAATTTTAGCTATGGAGCAAGACAATAAAACTCTCATCAATACCAATATGGACCACCTCAACAACAGTCATAAACAAGTCCAAAATCAAGTATATCCCTTGAAGATATTGTTAAATCTCTTGCAATTAAATTTCAGTAAGAGACTAGGACTAGCATTCAAAATTTGGAGAATCAAGTGAGCCAACTAGCAACCTCTTGAGCAAATTGGAGTCCCAAGGTAAGCTACCTTCTCAAACTATCATCAACCCCAAGAAAAATGTAAGTGCAATCACTTTGAGAAATAGATTAGAGTTGGGAATTCTAGCCTTGAAGAAACGTGATAGTAGCTTGTGGAAAGATGCTAAAAAAGAAGCGGAGATTCAGCAGACTGGACAAACTGTAAAATTAGAAGTAAACTTGCCCAAACCATTGGTAATTTATCCCCCTTTTTCTTGAAAGATTAGCTAAATCAAAGAAGGATAAGGAAAAAAAAGAAATCCTAGAAACTTTATGCAAAATGGAGGTGAATGTACATTACTCGATGCAATTAAGCAAGTTCCTCGCTATGTAAATTTTTTAAAGAAACTTTGTACGAACAAGAAGAAGCTAGTTGGTTATCAAAAGGTAAGTGTGGGTGAGAATATCTCCGCTATATTGCAAAGAAAATTGCCCCTAAATGGAAGGACTGAGGTTTTGTATTCCATGTAAAATAGGCAACATTGGAATAAAAAGAGCTATTTGTGACTTAGGCTCTTCAATAAATGTTATGCCATTGTCTATTTACTCTTCTTTAATTGTTGGTCCATTAAAAGAAACATTCGTTGTAATTCAATCGGCAGACAGGTCCATGGTTGACCCCGAATGGGTATTGGAGGATGTTTTGCTACAGGTAGATGGGTTCATTTTTTCCAGCTGACTTTTATGTGCTTGATATGGAGGATGATAAATCCTCTACTTCATCTTAACTTTTTCTTGGAAGACCTTTTCTTAGCACAGCTAGAGCAAAAATTGATGCTCATGATGGTACACTCATTATGGAGTTTGATGGAAAAATAGTTAAATTTAATGTATATGATGCCATGAAATATCCATGTGATGTGCTTAGTGTTTGTGGTGTTGATGTAATTGATCTTTTAGCTCTTGAGGTAAAGGAAATTACTTTGGAAGACCCATGAGGGTTTGATTAAAGTCTGAGAACGTCTAGCCTAGGACGTTAAATAAGGGCGCTTATTAGGAAGCAACCCAATTCCAGGCTTGCCCAAGCCTCATTATTGTAGCTTTATTTTGCTTTTAGATTATTTATTTTATTATGGTCATCTTCTTCCTAAGTTACTTTAATGTAGTCTATTCTTATCTTTACTGGGCTGGCAATGAATTTCAGAGGTTAAAACTAGTCTTCCATGGTGAAAAACTTAAAAAGAGAAGCTTTTAATGGTTAAAGTTCATTTTTATGGTGGTAATTTTTTTTAAGAGAGTTATTTAATTGTTAAAATATTTTTAATCTGTTTTTCTTTCAAATGATTCACCACCCTTATTTACTTTACCATTAGTTGCAGTTTATTCACTTCTATCATTTTTTACTTTTATGGGAGATAAGAGAGAGAGAGAGCACAAAAAGGAAAAGAGAAACCTAACTCCTTTAATCTACCAGCCCCGTCTTTGTCTACAGCTCCACAAGTGCAACTTCCGCATCTGCTTTCTCTCCATCAAAGCCACTCTAAAGCCCCATCCTACGATTCAGAAAATTCAGGACCCTCATCATCACCATCACAGTCAGTACCTTCATATCCTCTTGCCGGCAAGGTGTGAACCCCTCCCCCAAATATCATTGGCATGTGATGCATATGATGAATGAGAAGAAATGCACGTGGGTGTGTGAGTCGCCACCTTGTTTAATTATTTTAGGGTAAACTAGGAAAAAACCCTAAGTGACTCCAATTTTTAATTAACCTAATTATTAGATTAATTAACCCAATGTTTAAAGCATGGTCTACGAACCCGAGATGGATCCCGAGACTATGTCATGCTGATGAACCAACCGATGAATGAATGCTTTGCAAGGTGAATGATGTAATTGGACCAAATGAAATATTTATGTGATTTTGATGATTTCGACTTGCCACCCGGGGTGAAATCCCGAACGTGCCTACGTACTTCCATTTGAATGGAAGATCAAAGTCAACGTAGTTCGATAGGCCTTCTTTGAAGGGCTTTGAATGGGTATGCTTAATGCATGAGTGTGTATGCTTTGTGCATGAGTGTGTATGCTTTGTGCATGAGTGTGTGTATGCTTTGTGCATTTTGTGTGTACGCTTTGTGCATGAGTGTTTAATGGCTTTTAGCCAAAATGATTTGATTTAGGCAATTGTTGCCAAAATGTGCGATTTAGGCGATTGTCGCCAAAATGGTTGATTTTAAGGCCTTTGGCCAAAATGTGTTGTTTTAGGCAATTAGTTTGCCAAAAATGTGCGATTTAGGCGATTGTCGCCAAAATGGTTGATTTTAAGGCCTTTGGCCAAAATGTGTTGTTTTAGGCAATTAGTTTGCCAAAAATGTGCGATTTAGGCTTTAATGCCACGATTATCAATTAATCGGGCGTTCGAGCTTAATCACAATTTATTGTCGAAACGTGATCGATTAAGGCTTTTAGCCACAATTATTGATTGATTGGACTTAAGCCAGATTTATTCGAAATAAGGCAATTGAACCGTAGTTATTAATTAACTAGGCTCTTTTAGCCAATATTGTCAGATTTAAACTTTAATACCACGATTATTGATTAACCGGGCATTTAAGCTTAATCAAATTAATTAAGGCAGTTTATTTACCAAAAATAATGACGTGGATGCATTTATGCAATTGTAGAATTATTAAGAGTAGAAGAGAAATATGCATGAAGTGCTAAAATTAAATAGGCAGAGTTTTGTTTACATACCTGATTTAATCGACGACCGCTTCTTAACTCCAGATTAGCTCCTCGCTTAGGAAATATTAATTAATTTTAATTTGTTTAATTTTAATGTCCAAATATCACAATAAAAATGCAATAAAAATTAAATTAAATGCAAAAAGCGGTAAAGAAAACGCAAGGAGCGTGAGAGGGAGAAGGATTCGTCCGTCAACACAGACAGGGGTGTCAAAAATAGGCTGAAAATGGTCTATTTATAGGCCATTTTCGGGTCCAGGGCGGCAGGTGCCGCCTGGCTCGGCGGCAGCTGCCGCCCAAGAGGCTGGACGGCAGGTGCCGCCCATGCTGGGCGGCAGGTGCCGCCTGGGAGGGCGGCAGGTGCCGCCCAGTCGGTGGGGCGACAGGTGCCGCCCATGCTGGGCGGCAACTGCCGCCCAGGCGGTGAGGCGGCAGGTGCCGCCCAGGCGGTGGGGCGGCAGGTGCCGCCCATGCTGGGCGGCAGCTGCCGCCGTGTCCGGTGGCCGGCGCCGCCGTAGCTGGTGGTGGCCACCATGTCTCGCTCCGGGAGCTTTTTTGGGAGTTTTCGACCTCCAAAAATCATTCCGGGACCGGTTCTACGATCCTCGTGAAATTCCGGACGTTTCAAGTACCATATTGACATATTTTCGGTGAACTTTCAAAATGGCCTTCGGTCCGGCCGGACTGTTTGCAGTCCGGCATTGACACTGTAGAAAAGTCAAAGTTACTGTAGAAAAGTCAAATTTACTGTAGCAAGGTCAAAATTTGAGTATTCACAGTTGCCCCCCACTGGCTATCATAAAAATGATTTATGAGAGCCAGTGGCCGTCTGAAGGAGCAAATTTTGAAGGCGAAACTCGGACCTTGGGCCAAATTGGGATTATGGGGCCTTGGGCTGAGTTGTGAATTTTCGGACCCTAGGCCGAGTTTTGAATTTCGGGCCTTAGGTCGAATTGTGAATTTTCAGGCCTCTGCGGCCGAATGTGATTTTTCGGGCCTCTGTGGCCTGAATGTGATTTTTCGGGCCTCTGTGGCCTGAATGTGATTTTTCGGGCCTCTGTGGCCTGGATTGTGATTTTTCGGGCCTCTGGGGCCTGATTGTGATTTTTCGGGCCTCTGGGGCCTGAATGTGATTCTTCGGGCCACTTTGGCCTGAATGTGATTCTTCGGGCCTCTGGGGCCTGAATGTGAATTTTCGGGCCTCTGTGGCCTGATTGTGATTCTTCGGGCCTCTGGGGCCTGATTGTGATTGTTGGGCCTCTGCGGCCGAATGTGATTTTTATTTTATTATTATTATTTATTTTTTTTTTTTTATGAAATGATCAAATGCATGGAATTATATTTGCAACTTAAAGATGTTTTAGCCTCTTTGAGGAGTTAAAAAGGAATTTTGCCTCTTAGAGGACTTGAAAAGATGTTTTGCCTCTTAGAGGGCTCGAAAAGAGATTTGTTTTTTTTTTGTGTTTTTTTTTTTTTCTTTGAGAATTAAGGGTCCACCTAAAGTCGAAATGATCAAATGGCTTGGTTTTGGATGAAGAATGGTTGGCTATTGGCTAGGGTTTCACCCTAGGTTTTATGTAAAAAGAGGTCGACGATAGTTGGGTTTCACCCTGGGTTGTGTATGTTAACACTTGCCCCTGAATCCGACCTGGAGGATTTCGCCCCCTGTTTGATGCCTTTATTAGCTGAAATAGAATTTCTTCTTAATGAAAGACTAGAAATTCCGTGATTACTTCTGTGGTGGGAGAATGGTGAAGGTTCTTATCACTTCTTGCCCCCAGAATGGTGCTGACCATGGAATACTTCAAAACATTGGTGTTGTACTTGTCCAATCGATTGAGGAATCAAAGAGAACAAAGTCACTTATATGACTCGAGGAAACAGACAATGTTGATGACATCGCTCGTCTGAAAGGATCGAAGAAATGATGGTCCGAGTGGAGACGAGGTATTAAAGAATTACCTCTCAACGATTATGTTTGACATTTTTAGGGTTGTTTTGGAAACCCCGGGGATTGACATTTTCCTCCTTTTTTTTTTTTTTTTTTTTTTTCGAGGAATGACTCAAAGAGTGACGCTTTCAAAATGAACTTTTGAGAATGACTCAATTTTTTGTTACTCCTTGTGGAATGACCACTGGTGATGGAGACTTGATTTTAGAGACTCGATTTAGAGACTCAAATTTTTCTTGTAGTGAATTTTGACTCGAAGGAACTTAGTGTTCATCCTACAAAAATGGACTCTCTAAAAGAATTCATGAAAGCACTTTTTTTTTTTTTTTTTTTTACCTAGTAGCCACCCTTTCGGGTTTTCGACTCTAGCAGGCTCTTTGCCCTAACTTTTGCCTAGATCGCCCTTTCGGGTTTTCAGCCTAGCGGGCTCAATTCTTGCCTGAAGCCGCCCTTTCGGGTTTTCAACTCCAGCTTTTATTTTTTTTTCTTCGCTTTTTTTTTTTTATATATATATATATATATATATTTTATATATATATATATATTTTTTATATTGGCAAAGAGAAAATGCTTTTTATGATGCAAACTTATGTTTGTGACCGCGCCTTTGTGGCTGCCTACGTATCTCCAAGAACTCTTCGGGGGATGGGGAGAATCAGGTCTTTCGTAGTTCCTTCCGGGATGCGAACTTCGTGCTCGGCTTGGTGCGGAATTCATCTCTGGCTTGATTTCTTCGCGGGATTTCTTCCCGGCTTGATGTCTTTGCGAGATTCCTTCCCAGCTGGACGTCTTTGCAGGATTTCCTTCCCGACTTGATGTTGATGCAGAATTCATTTCTGTCTTGATTTCTTCGCAGGATTCTTTCCCGGCTTGGTGCAGAATTTATTTCCGACTTGGTGCGGAATGACTTGCTGTTGGGGCAAAATTTAATTCCGACTTGATGCTGATTGTGGAATTCATTTCCGATCTGATTGTTGATGCAGAATTCATTTCTGACTTGATTTCTTCGCGGGATTCCTTCCCGGCTTGATGTCTTTGCGGGATTCCTTCCCGGCTGGATGTGGATGCAGAATTCATTTCTGACTTGATTTCTTTGCGGGATTCCTTCCCGACTTGATGTTGATGCAGAATTCATTTCTGGCTTGATGTCTTTGCGGGATTCCTTCCCGACCGGATGTCTTTGCGGGATTCCTTCCCGACTTGATGTCTTTGCGGGATTCCTTCCCGATTTGATGTTGATGCAGAATTCATTTCTGACTTGATTTCTTCGCGGGTTACCTTCCCGGCTTGATGTCTTTGCGGGATTCCTTCCCGACTTGATGTCTTTACGGGATTCATTCCTGACTTTGATGATGTTGAATCAACTTATTGACTCGAGCTCGCATGATAGTGATGACCCTAGGCGAATCTGGCTTTGTTGTTGTAGCGGTTTTACCACTGGTTGACTGAAATATAACTTGTATTCATCACAAAGAGTTTTGAATACCCACATTGTGGTGGTAACTTGAGTGGCTTGAGTGTCGAAGAAGCTTTTATGCTTTTGTGGCTTCGCCATGTTTGAATTCTTGAGGTTAATTTGAACTTTATCTTCCTCTGAATTTGAAACTTATTTCCTTAATGGTTCTCCTCTCCATAAGGAATTTTGAGGAGACTCTTCCTTTTCCTTGTTTTGAGAAATGACCCTTGTTTATAAGGACACTTGTACTTGTGCCATGCTTGGCACTTGATTGTCAAGGCGTTTGTTGTCATCCAATTTGTGGAAATGACTGCTTCTTTTAACTTGCTTTTTCAAAATGTGAGCAGCCGCTTGGTCTTTGTCCTTATGGCTGAAATGATTTGTCCTCTACCCTTGATGGGCTTGAATTTGTCGGAGAGTTTGTAGTTGACCCGTTCTTGACAACTTGATTTCCTGTAGCTTTGATTTCTTTCTTTTGTGCAGAAGTTCCTTTTGACCCATTTTTTTCTTTTTGCTTTGTTTGCTTCCTTTTGACCAGGGGTTCCTTTTGTCCCGTTTTTCCTTTTGCTTACTTAGAAGCAGCCTCTCCATAAAGAATTTTGAGGCAACTTGATTCTGAGATGACTTGAGTAGTGTATGGATAGCATTGCGACTTCGTGCAGACCCAACCCAATTCCAAGCATAACTTCTTTATTCTGTTGCTTTTAAGCTCAAAATTCAGACACCTCTCTATCGGAGCATCTTCCATCCTTGGGTTTTCGGAGAAACCATTCTGGCCCTAACCTCTTCAATCGGCTTTGTCTCGGTACTGTTTGAAGTCTTGCGTACCCTTTGCTGGATCCTTTCCATGATTACCCTTCAAAACTTCCCCTTTGATGGTGCTTCTTAAGATGCCCCCAGCTTTGATTGATGCAGAGCAAATGAATGGATGAATGCATTTTTCTTTGCCAATTTTTATTATCTTTTTTTTTTTATCATCATTTTTTTTTCATTATTTTTTTTTGATTTTTTTTTTTTTTGTGCTTTCACAGGAAAAGATAGAGAGAGAGTATAAACATGATTGGAACGTAAACTGATCCCTTTTTATTGATAAGACAAAATTTGTGTACAAAAGACACTTAGATTTACAAATTTGAATTGAATGAAAACTTGAATGGAAATGAAAATGAAAAGAAAAAAGAAACTAGGCCCTAAAAGATAGACTCTAGGTGGACTATGATGGACTAGGATCGGATTGACTGTAGTGACTTTGTTCTTCTTGATGCTTCAATCAATCAGACATGTTGTTGTTGGTCTTGAACAATTCTTTTGTTCTTTTGGAGGTTTGATCTCAACCTTCTCAGACACAAACTTCATTCATTTCTAAGAAAAGTTTGAAAGGATCGAACGATTCTTGTTCAGCAATTTTTTTTTGCATTAATCCCATGGTTAGGCAAGGGATTGGTTGTTATTCAGCTTGCTCTTGGGGATGATAGACCCATTGTCAACCAGGTCTTGTAGACGGTTTTTCAAAGTCCAGCATGATTCGGTCTTATGCCCATGTCCTTGATGGTACTCACAGTATTCATTGGCTTTGAAATTCCGGGGCAGGGGGTTTGGTAATGGCCTTGCTTCTAAGGGCTTCAGTAAATTTGCTTTCATTGCTTCTCGGAATACCAAAAGGATTGGCATGCCGAGATCAGTATATTGCCTCCTTGGCTGATTGTTTCCCAAATTCCCAACACGTAAAGGATTCGTGGGGGATTATACTGGCTATTTCATTTGTCTCACTAGACCCAGCATGATTCTGCTTCTTGTATGAGTCTTCTTTGAGCCGACCCAACTGGATTAAGTCTTCCACCTTAGTTGCAGTCGCAATGAGCGATTGGAACGTAGGCAAGTACTGTGTTTGAAGCTGTGACTGGTAGACAGGCAGTAAATTCTTGATTATTATGTCAACTTGTTCCTGTTCAGAGGGTCGGTTGATCATTTGAGCAGTTTTGGCTCTCCACCTCGAAAGGAACGAGGAGAAGGGCTCATTGTTCTTTTGTTTAGTGGTTTCTAGCTCCCTCTGGGTAATATCCACTTCGATATTATAATGGTATTGCGTGTTGAAAGCATTGCATATGTCCTCCCAATTCTTCATTTTGGAACGATCCAAGCTTACAAACCATCTTAATGCAGCACCAGTCAAAGATTGCTGAAACAACTGAGCAAGGAGCTCGCTGTTCAGGCCAAAGGGGTTGAGGGCACCCACATACATTTTCAGGTGCGTTTTGGGACAAGTGGTTCCGTCAAACTTATCCATGTTGGGCATCTTGAATTTTGTAGGTAATCTTGCTTTGGGGAACAAGGACAAGGAGTCCATGTCCACCACTTCTTTGTGTGTTTTAAGGGCAGTAACAGATCTTTCTAACAATTCCAGTTTTTCTCTCATTTTCTGAGCTTCCAACTCAGAAGCAGTTTTGGAGGGCATGTCTTCCAAGTTAGGGATAGGGTTTGAGGATGCAGATGTAGCACCAGGTCCTTGATTGGAGGCAGCATTACCATTTCCCCCAACTGGAGCCCCATTTCCATTACTACCGCCTAGTTCAGCTAATAGGGCAATTCTTTGGGCAGCCAATGCCTCATTCATTCTAGCCTCCATTCTGGCTTCTAGTTGTTCAATGAGGTTTTGGATGTCGGTGAGTGATGCCATTGGTGCGGTTGGTGAAATTGGTCTTGTGGGTGAGAGCTCAGTTGGCGTTTCGGGTGCAGGTGGTCTTTGGAGGGGTACCTGTGAAAGGACATAGTCAAAAATGATTAGACTATCCTATATAAGGTGTTTTCATAGGGGATTCGAGATAGGGTAGTGTAAGGGTAAGGTATTTGGGCTTGACCCTTGTGATGTGGGTTGGTATGACCAAACAATGTAGGGTAGTGTTGGTAGGCTAGGACACCTAGGATAGGACCCAATGGGGTGTGATATGTAAGGTAGAGTGCTTAGGGTTGGACACCTCGACTTTTTGAAAGGCCCCAAGTTCTCAAAGAATTTTTTTTGGGCCTTAGGGGCCAAAATGTGAATTTTTGGGCCTTTGAGGCCAACATGTGAGTTTTTTGGGCCTTAGTGGCCAAATTGTGAATTTTTGGGCCTTATGGGCCAACATGTGAGTTTTTGGGCCTTAGTGGCCAAATTGTGAATTTTTGGGCCTTATGGGCCAAATTGGGAATTTTTGGGCCTTTGTGACCAAATCAAAAATTTTAGGACCAAAATGTGATTTTCCAGGTCTTAGGGACCAAAATGTAAGTTTTCAGGTCTTAGGGACCAAAAATGTGAATTTTCAGGTCTCAGGGACCAAAATGTGATTTTCCAACTTTGAAATGGAAAAATTTTTTTTTTTTTGCGTGAAGTATGGGATGAATGCGTGAATGCGCACAGCATCACAACATAATTCATTTTTAATGGAATGATTCAGCATCATCGGGTGCATACAGTCCTAAAGGATAGGTTCTATAGGCTATGACACAAATAGAGAATTGGCTTATTAAGGGACCCTTGAACCTTGAGTAAGGATATACCTAACCACATGTGAAACAAAGAGTTTCGCGTGGGTCCAACGGTACGCATACTCATGGGTCACCTCCAAAAGGATTAGAGATGGTTTGCGGTAACAGGGAGGACGCTTTGGCTGTCCGTCGGCATAATCAAAGAGACCTGCCGATCAGCGCTACTTGCTATCCAGACTCAGAAGTTTGAACAGAAGAGAAGAAATTCATTTGAAGTTCATTTTTTATGCAATGGAGAAAAAGATTCTCAATCGTGCAAATAAATCAACAAGTTTTAATGTCTTAATTAAATTTTTCAATTAAGTTCAAATTTCCTCATCAAGTATTCTTAAAGAAAGAACACTTGATTCGTGCTAGGATACCCTGCAAAACAAAGCATTGTAAAATAATACCCTAAAGAAGGGCGGGTTAGTTTACACAACAATCGTAGTCCGCTTTATGCAAAATGATTACATAATTCCCCAGTGAAGTCGCCAAACTGTGAACCCCTCCCCCAAATATCATTGGCATGTGATGCATATGATGAATGAGAAGAAATGCACGTGGGTGTGTGAGTCGCCACCTTGTTTAATTATTTTAGGGTAAACTAGGAAAAAACCCTAAGTGACTCCAATTTTTAATTAACCTAATTATTAGATTAATTAACCCAATGTTTAAAGCATGGTCTACGAACCCGAGATGGATCCCGAGACTATGTCATGCTGATGAACCAACCGATGAATGAATGCTTTGCAAGGTGAATGATGTAATTGGACCAAATGAAATGTTTATGTGATTTTGATGATTTCGACTTGCCACCCGGGGTGAAATCCCGAACGTGCCTACGTACTTCCGTTTGAATGGAAGATCAAAGTCAACGTAGTTCGATAGGCCTTCTTTGAAGGGCTTTGAATGGGTATGCTTAATGCATGAGTGTGTATGCTTTGTGCATGAGTGTGTATGCTTTGTGCATGAGTGTGTGTATGCTTTGTGCATTTTGTGTGTACGCTTTGTGCATGAGTGTTTAATGGCTTTTAGCCAAAATGATTTGATTTAGGCAATTGTTGCCAAAATGTGCGATTTAGGCGATTGTCGCCAAAATGGTTGATTTTAAGGCCTTTGGCCAAAATGTGTTGTTTTAGGCAATTAGTTTGCCAAAAATGTGCGATTTAGGCGATTGTCGCCAAAATGGTTGATTTTAAGGCCTTTGGCCAAAATGTGTTGTTTTAGGCAATTAGTTTGCCAAAAATGTGCGATTTAGGCGATTGTCGCCAAAATGGTTGATTTTAAGGCCTTTGGCCAAAATGTGTTGTTTTAGGCAATTAGTTTGCCAAAAATGTGCGATTTAGGCTTTAATGCCACGATTATCAATTAATCGGGCGTTCGAGCTTAATCACAATTTATTGTCGAAACGTGATCGATTAAGGCTTTTAGCCACAATTATTGATTGATTGGACTTAAGCCAGATTTATTCGAAATAAGGCAATTGAACCGTAGTTATTAATTAACTAGGCTCTTTTAGCCAATATTGTCGGATTTAAACTTTAATACCACGATTATTAATTAACCGGGCATTTAAGCTTAATCAAATTAATTAAGGCAGTTTATTTACCAAAAATAATGACGTGGATGCATTTATGCAATTGTAGAATTATTAAGAGTAGAAGAGAAATATGCATGAAGTGCTAAAATTAAATAGGCAGAGTTTTGTTTACATACCTGATTTAATCGACGACCGCTTCTTAACTCCAGATTAAGCTCCTCGCTTAGGAAATATTAATTAATTTTAATTTGTTTAATTTTAATGTCCAAATATCACAATAAAAATGCAATAAAAATTAAATTAAATGCAAAAAGCGGTAAAGAAAACGCAAGGAGCGTGAGAGGGAGAAGGATTCGTCCGTCAACACAGACAGGGGTGTCAAAAATAGGCAGAAAATGGTCTATTTATAGGTCATTTTCGGGTCCAGGGCGGCAGGTGCCGCCTGGCTCGGCTGCAGGTGCCGCCCAAGAGGCTGGGCGGCAGGTGCCGCCTGGGAGGGCGGCAGGTGCGGCCCAGTCGGTGGGGCGGCAGGTGCCGCCCATGCTGGGCGGCAGGTGCCGCCTGGGAGGGCGGCAGGTGCCGCCCAGTCGGTGGGGCCGCAGGTGCCGCCCATGCTGGGCGGCAGGTGCCGCCCAGTCGGTGGGGCCGCAGGTGCCGCCCATGCTGGGCGGCAGCTGCCGCCGTGTCCGGCAGCCGGCGCCGCCGTAGCTGGTGGTGGCCACCATGTCTCGCTCCGGGAGCTTTTTTGGGAGTTTTCGACCTCCAAAAATCATTCCGAGACCGGTTCTGCGATCCTCGTGAAATTCCGGACGTTTCAAGTACCATATTGACATATTTTCGGTGAACTTTCAAAATGGCCTTCGGTCCGGCCGGACTGTTTGCAGTCCGGCATTGACACTGTAGAAAAGTCAAAGTTACTGTAGAAAAGTCAAATTTACTGTAGCAAGGTCAAAATTTGAGTATTCACACAAGGCACCCTCCGCCACTAGCTTAGAAAGAGGCAGCATCAACCTCCTTAATTGGGAAGTTTCTCTACTTTTTAATAATATCTTTTTAGTTTTTTTTTTCTCAATTATTTAGTTATGGAAAACTCCTTTATGCTTGATTGATGATTCCATATTAAGGACAATGTGAGGAGTAAATGTGGGGGAGGAGTCTGATTTTGGAAGTGCTTTATTTGTTCAATTTTTGGGTAATATCTTTTAAAGCACTGAATTTTTGAGCATTTTTGTCCATTTTTAAAACCTGATTTAGATATTTCTTTTGGTAAGTGCTCTTCAAATTTGATAGATTTTAGTGCTTATCCTATGGAAATTTTGATTGTTTGATGTGTTAAATGAAAATTTTGATTTTATAATTTCTTTCTTATCATAGCTTGATTAATAATTTTCTTTTTACCTCTTGAGATAAGTGCTTTGTCCTAAAACAGATTTTCTACATTAGGTTGAATCCTTGAGATTTTAGACAAGGTAATAGTAACCTTAATGATAGACTTTCCTTTTCTCCATACCATAGATAGTATTCCTTAATCATTCTTTTTTGAATAAGTCACTTAGGCTTGAGTTAATGGGTGAAATCATCTATTTTCTTGTGCTTAATTCACTGTTGTACATATTTCAAAACTTTATTTAACCTGTTTAAGGCACTACTCTTGGCTACATGGCTACATATTTTGAGGGATTGAAAGGTGCAAATCACGAAAAGCGATAATGTGTATAGTGAGGAATAAAAGAGAATGAAAAAAGTGGTAATGCACATGAGTTCTCCAAGTTTGCAAAGAAAAAAAAAAGAAAAATATGCTCTTTCTTTCCCTTTCGAACGATTGCACTAAATCTTAGAGTATTGTGCCTTAACAGGTTAGCCTTATGTTTTGATATGCGACAACTTAAGTTTCTATTGAAAGTAATCTATTGCATGCTTAAAATATTCGAAATCATTATTTTTTGTATTTAAAAGGATGCTTTTAGGTTGTTATATACTGTATGGAGTTGATGGAATATATTATGAGTGGTTATTACTTTAGTTTCTTTTCCTCTCAATTTTTCAATCTTTTGCTAGAGAATGTTGTGGTAGGGTAAAATGATCTTCTATATGGGGTGGTTGATTGAGAATTTTGTTCACGCTTAAGGACAAGCATGGGATAAGTATGGGGAATTCGATAAGTAGTTAATTTAGCATAAAATGTTATTTATTTGAATATTATCTATGGATACTTTCTGATTTAAAATGAGAGTTTTCATTTGGTTTTCATATTCTCCGTAGATTATGCTAAGGAAAGGAGCTTTGGAGGCCAATTCTTGGAGTTTTGAAGAAGTATACCAAGTTGGAGCTAAATTTCTAGGAAACCCCCTAAAAGTTTTCAAATTAAGCTTAGGCAAGGCTAATAGAGGCGCATCCATGGCTATTCGGGATTGAGGTATTTTGCCAGCTAGAGTTACTTCGAGATTACTCCAGGAAGTCATTTAAAGCAACTGGACCGCTATTTAGGGGATTATGAAAGATAATCAGATTGGAATGCTTTATTTCTTTTAATTAATTGGGGATTTTATTTTCCTAGTTTAGGATTTCTTTCCCTTGCTATAAATAAAACTTTAAGTCTATCAAGCAGGGATCCCTTTTTTCATCTTTTGAAACAATAGTTAGTCTAGAGTTTGTTTTTCTTTGTGTTTGTTCCATGGCCATGCATGGCTAAACCTTTTCATTTTAGTCAAAGGTTGAATTCAAGTAGAAACACCTCCACGATTGTGAGATCTTTATGGAATATTTTCTTCTTTAATTTCGATTGGTCTTTGTGTTTTCTGAATTTAATTAGAAACTCCATCTCTATTATCTTCTTATTATTTGTTCAATAATGCCCATTGTTCACTTTAATAGGAGCCACATATAGCTAATCAACAAGATTAAATCCGTAATTGTTTATTTGAGTTGATTCAAGTAGTAAATGATATAATTTGATTGTAACCAGGCATTTGAGTTATATTATGAAAACTCACAATCTAATTTAAATGAACCTTGCTTGTAGAGTTTGTTGATTAGGGCAGGGTCTCTTTAGTTTTTATTGCTGCTAGCAAATTAAATTCCATCACTTGTTTAGAGTTATTTGCTAGTAAGAAATTATTCTTAGCGCTTGTTTAGTTTAATCTAATAATATGGAAAGATTTTTCAATGACACTTATTCAAGGATTATAACCTATTGATTTCTCGAATTATCGAATGATCTCAGTGTCAATGATCAATCAAGAGATTTTCGTACTAAGAATCACCTTTAACTGAATCTATTCCCCATTGATTTAAATCTTTTATTTTTTGCACTGTAGTTTATTTTAATTTCCTTGTGATTACTATATCTTCTTTGATAAAGAAACTTCCCCCTTTTATTTATTATTTGATTTTCTGGTCCTCAATTAAGAATTAGTTTGAATTAGTCTCTAGGGTTCGACCCTTCTTACCATATCCACAAATTACCTAGGTTAGGAAAAGCATGAATTATTTTTGGTGGATTTGACCCACATCAACACCTTAGGTGAATCTCACATCAGCTAAGCACAAGGTGGAAGTAATGTACATAAGGAAGGGCAAGTATTAGACTAGCAAGACGTGTTTTGGGCTGTGAGATGGTTCTTGTCCACGAACAAATCCGTGCGGGCTGGGCCTAAAGCAGACAATATCTTGCTAGGTTTGGGATGTTATAGACTTGGCATCAGAGCCAAGCCTTGTCCCTCTAGCTGGTGGCAGGGCAAACCTCAGCGAGGACACTGAGTCACTATGGAGAGGTAGATGTGACACACTAAGTGAATCCCACTTCAACTAAGGACAAGGTGAGTAATGTACATAAGGTAGAGCGAGCCTTAGACTAGTAAAATGCATTTTGGGCTACAAGGTGGTTCTAGCCTAGGAACAAATTTGTGCGGGTTAGCCCAAAGCAGACAATATCTTGCTAGGCATGAGATGTTACAAGGAGCATATTCAAAGTATAAAATATTATCCATAATTCATGGCTTAAATATGATAATATTATCATTAATAAATAAATCAGTCAGATCTCATAATTCGTACCGTATGTTCCTTTTAATGGAAACATATCTAAAAGGAAATGTAGTACTGCGTTTGCCTAATACTTTATTTATTTTTTCGACTGCGCCATTTCAAAATTATTATTTCCTCAAATTATTTCAAAAATCAGTGGATATTTAATTGTTAAATATACAGTGGAAGAAAATTATTGCTTCAGTGCAATTTCGACTAAATTTTTTTATTTTCTTCCTTATTATGTCTTTAGGACACATAATTAGGCATGGTCACCAGTTCGGTTCTAACCGGAATCGAACCGGAACCGAACCGTATTGTAGATGAACCGAAACCGGCGGTTCAAAATTTTGAACCGGAACCGGCGGTTCAAGGGCCGGTTAAGGTTCATGTGAATGTTAAAAAATGAACTTGAACCGGCTCGGAACCAGCCGTTAACCGACGGTTTCAGTCCGGTTCGAACTGGATTCACAAACAAAATTATTTGTTGCAATAATACTTAATTTATAAAAAGTAGTGAAAAAAAACATCATCATTTCACTTAATTGGTAGAAAAAAAAGGTTTAGTAGTGAAAAAAGCATCATCATTTCACTTAATTAGCTGTTTGAACTTTTTTTTTTACAAATACCTATTTTTTTTCTTTTTACAAATGAACTATACAATTTACACAAGGTTCAAAGTTCAAACTTCAAACGGCTATAATTGTTTTATTATAATTTAATCAATTATTTATTTATTTATTATAATTTACTAAATTATTCAAAAATATAATTGTTTTTTTCTGTTATAAGGGATAATTTGGGAAACTACATAAATGAAAAATATGTATAAATATGATGAGTTGATTATTTTTTTTTTTCACAACTAATTATATTCTATCTCTCCTCTTCTTAATATTGCTTTATTTTCATACATCCAATTCTAAATTCCATTAATTTCATATTCCATTTATTCATTTTTTTTCCATAATTCCATTTAAAATTATGGCACACAATTCACAAAGCTCCAAGGGAAAACGAGTTGCTCAAAGCGTGGAAAAAATTGATTCAAATGATCCATTGATTGATTTTTCACCACAAGAAGCATTATCTCCTAATATTTCAATAGGTAAACCACCAAAATCAGATATTTTCAAGAAGCACTTTGCAAAAATTGTTCAAGATAATGGAGAAATCAATGCAGTTCGATGTAATTATTGCAAAAAAGAATATGCATTCAAGCTTGGAGGAGGATATGGCACTCTCAATAGGCACTCTTACACCGCGCATAATATTTTTACCATGTTAAAAATTATTTTAGAAAATATGGTTTGACTAAAAAAATTTTTACAATTGGTTTTGATAATGCCAGTACAAATACCGCATCAATAAATGAATTAAAAACTCTTTGTCAACCTAAATTTGGTGGACAGTTTTTTCACACTAGATGTGCATGTCATATTTTAAATTTATGTGTTCAAGATGCATTAACAACATTAAATGTATTTTTACGTCCAATAAAAAATGCTTTAAATCATTTATGGACACATGGATATGTTAGAAAAGAATTTAAAAATTTTTGTCACTCTATGGGAAAAAAATATAAAAAATTTTCAAGAGATATTCCTACAAGGTGGAATTCAACTTATAAAATGTTAAATGAGTCTTATGAATATAAAGATATTCTTTCTTCATTTATGCAATTGCATGCATCACATTTTCAACTTTATCCAACCAATTGGACTATTTGTAAAAAAATATTAGATATTTTACAAGTTTTTGAAAATTGTACGAGAATTTTTAGTGGTGTTTATTATCCTACCTCCCATTTATTTCCATTTCATTGTTTGGCCATAAGTAGTGCCATAATTGAAAATGAAAATGATGATAATTTAAGAATGTATATTCATGATGAAAACTAAATGGTTAAAATATTATACTGAAATTCCGGATTTAAATTTAGTTGCATTTTTTCTTTGTCCTAGATTTAAATTAGTTTCATTACAAGAATTTTTTCGTCTTTATTATGGATCTTTTAATATTGAGGCAGATTATTTTTCTCTTACTAATAATGTTTTAAGGTATGTCCGTCAATTGTATGATGAGTATTCTAAATTAGTATCTCCCCTTACTCAAGTATCAGATCCACAAACTACATATTCCACTAAATTTCATTCTACACAATTTACCTTCATGCAAAATGTTTCAAAAAAATCAAGGGAGAGTCCACATTCATACACAGAAATTGAGACATATATTAGCATAGATTTTGAGTTTTTAGGTGATAATGCGGATGAAGACCCAACAAAATTTGATATTTTGGGTTGGTGGAAAAAGCATGCAAATCGCTTTCCAGTCTTAGCTTCAATTGCAAAAGATATTCTTGCTTGTCCAATTTCTACTGTTGCAGTGGAACAAGCTTTTAGTGCGGGTGGACAAATTTTAGATCCAACACGGTCAAGATTATCGCCAAATAATGTGGAAATGCAAGAGTGTATTGACGATTGGACTAGAGCGGCGTTGAGAACTCAAGACCAGCAAAATTCAAGCAACGATGATGATTCCGACTCATTAACGGAGACTAGTGGCACCGATGACTAAAATTAATTGTAATAATTGGGAGGTTATTTTCCAATGTAATAAAAAAAAAAAGAACTATGTGGACTTTGATTTTCTCTAATTTTCAAGAGGATACGTAGACAATTAAATTAAAAATTTTCAATTTTAATTTAATTCAAGCCCAAAATAAAAAAATTATAATTTTCTATATTAGTGAGTTAGCAAAATTTGTAAATTTAATGTAATAATAGTTCTAAATTAATAGAAGTTTTTGTTTTAAAATTTTATAATAATTTATTTAGTTAATAAAATTTGAACATTTTAAAATTATTATTTATTCATGAATTCGGAATCAAAATTTTATTATTTTTTTAAAAATTTGCGTAATGCCGGAACCGAATCGGAACCGTAATTTGAACCATCGGTTCGCCGGAACCGTGCCGAAACCGGAACCGGAGGTTCAAGGGTCGGTTCCGGTTCAAAATTTTAAACATCTCAAACCGGCGGTTCAATGAACCGAAACCGGCGGTTCATTGAACCGGCCATGCCTACACATAATATCCACATATAAAGATAAATAATGCCCGAATACATAAATTCACCCTTGAACTTTGTTACTTTAACTTTGTGGCACCCTCAACTTTTACTTTGATCCATCACATACTTCAACTTATAAAACTATACCTACCAAACACTTCAATTTTTAAAATTATTTTATTGAACACTTCAAGTTGCAAAATTAGATCAATTAAACACTTATTAAAAAGTTAAAATTTATGAAAATTGTTATTTCAAAAGTAATGCAAACTATATATCATATCGATATTTCACAGATAAAAGCTGAAAACACTAAAAATTTATTGATATTAGTGTCGAAAAGTGTGTAATATTAATAAAATTTATAAGCGCACAATAGATCATCCATAAAGTTTAGCATGTTACAAGGCTAAAGTTGTGAAATTCAAGGGTGAATTTATATATTCAACCAATAAATAATTCATAATCAATATATTAAAAGTAACAAATCCAAATCGTATAGGATTTGACATGATAAAACAATAATGGAATACTAATTTGATTTTAGAATTATATTCTATATGATAACCAATCAAATATAAAATTCAAGATTGAATTTATATTACAATTCATATCTAAAATATATAGATGATATAATTATATATATAATTAAATTTTAAACGTCAACAACCCTTAGATATATAACTTTTAATTTTGGTTATCGTGAACCATAAGTTATCCTCTCTTTAACTGACTTCATTGAAAAAATGAAATGAACATAAAAGTTTATTAAGAAAACAGTACCACAAAATCAAATAAGTTTTAGAACAAATTTATATAATTTGATTAGAGTTTTGCGCTGATAACGTGTTATGAAATATAAAAAATAGGAAGAATATAGAGAAAGTAATTCTCATTCATTAGAAAATATATCTACATAGAGTTAAGGTACCTATATTATCGATACAAGATACATATCCAAAGGGCATAACCATACATTCCAAAAGTCACAATATTAAGTAGAATGTTAAATGGAATAATAAATAACTTCATGGGGAAGCTAAGTAGTTCATAGAGAAACTAAATGGATATCCACTTAATTATAATATTCATAATAGAACTTTATATTTTTTATTTTATGGAATTGGTTATGTTTGAATTGAAATTATACTCAAATTGATAGAATTTTCAAATAAATTCTAAACTGAAAATCACTACAATAAAGTTAATAAATTTTAGGTACAACCTAACAAATTTATAAAGAATTATATTGTCTATCAAAACTTGAAAATTCATTTATACATGAATTAAATGTCAGTTTTCATATATTTATATAGAAAATATATAATTATAATTTATTTATTAAATTTATTCTTTTATATTATAGAATTTTATTTTTCTGAAATTAAAATATTTTATTCACATTAATAAAAATAATTATATTCAATAGTTTTATCTTTTTTTTTTTTGTAAAGTAAAAAATATTGAATTTATCTTATGAAATCTATTGAAAATCACTCTAATATTCTTAGTACAGAAATGATCATTATTTCCCAACGAATTATTTGAATTTAATTCACTCTAATATTGAATTTAAACATTTATTTTATTTAAAGATTACAATATAATATTTATTACATTTTTTATTATTTATTAAAAATCATCATTATGTGAAATTTAGAAATTAGACTAGTACTTTATGCAATTAAGATAACAGACCTGTGTTATTTCAAGTATGCTCGTGTCACTATAGGCCGAACGAATTATTTGGCAAAAATCAAGGAGATAAGCGTTGTTTCGAGTTTGGAATCCCTTTTTGCAAGTTTATAAGGAGGGAAAACAATATGGCAAAAGAAGAGGAGCGTCCGACGGATTTAGAAACTCTTAACATCACAAATGAAGGAAAAGTGAAAGAGAAAAACAAACCACCATTAGAGATCTTCAACAGAGGAGGAGTTTCCTTTATTTTTCAGTTTATACTTGTAAGAAATGAAGAAAGAATAACTGAGTGCATTTTCAATGTAATCCTGGGCTGGCTTAAAATGCACATGGGTCTTTGAACCTATCAAGCCCATGTGCAGCGACATTATTGATGCCAATCCAAATAAGATGCCTGAAATGACAAAGTGAGGATAAAGTTTGTGCGAGCAAAAATGTGCCAAAAGGCCGGTTAGGCTTAAAACCCACATTTGTAAAACCACATCCCTTTCTTCTTCGGATTAATAGGCTGTTGACTCATTAGTCCACCATATCTCAAGACACCCCTAATAGAAGCAGGTTCAACGGACTCTCTTTATTTTTAAACCAAATACACAATTAAAATAGATTCAATTTTAATCTGACACAATCTCAAGTCGGGCTGTGAATTCAACGAGTCCAAAATAAAATCTTTTGTATAGACTCTAAAATTGAATTTTCATAAAAGATTATGTTTGGACAATTCATAATCGCATGATACAAATCATGAAATTACTGAATTTGGGTGTATGTTTGTGTTTTGTACATCAATTTAACAATGAGACGAAAATAATTACCAACTCAGGTAATCAAACACAATAAAAAAACCATGTAATTTTCTTTTGAATCATTATTGCAAGGGTTAATGAAAAAAAAAAGCCTAAACTTTGACCTTTCTATCAATTTTAGCCAGTTTTTTTAATTTTATCAATCAATACCACGTACTTAATTTTCTGTATCAATTCTAGCTTCCGTTTGTTTTCCATCAATTTTAATGCTAATGTGGCAGTTATCTTTTACAAGTGGGCTATAGAACATCCAATGTCAACGCCAAGTCATATATACACGTATATTAAAAAAAAAGTTTGAACTTTAAAATTTTTATTAAAAATGGACAAGTATTTTAATTTTATCAATCAATAACATGTATTAATTAATCTCTATCAAATGACTTGGTTATATTGATATTTATTCAATTAAACAATTTATTAATTAACCATGTATAATAAGTGTCTAATGAGATTAATCAATTAGAATTCAATTTTACAGCAGAATCTTTTTTAAAATGTTGTTTTAAACTATTTAAAAATGTTATCAATTAGTATATTTAAAATTAACTTAAAAAAAGACTCTTCAGTAAAATTGCATTCTAATTAATTAATCTCATTATAAACTTAATATATATAGTTAATTAATAAATTATTTAATTGAATAAATATTAATATAACAAAATCACTTGATAGAGATTAATTAGTATACGGTATTGATTGATAAAAAAAAAAAAAACTAGTTAGATTTGATAAAAACTTTAAAGTTCAGGCTTTTTTAAAATATACGTGGATATATGACTTGACGCTAACATTGGATGCTGTAAAACCCACTTGTAAGAGATAACTGTCATATTAGCATAAAATTGACAGAAGACATATAGAGACTAGAATTGATACGGAAAACTAAATATGCGGTATTGATTGATAAAATTAAAAGAATTGGCTAGAATCGACAAAAATGTTAAAGTTCAAAATTTTTTTGTCATTAGACTTTATGTTAAATATGTTTAATAATGAGTCCGAGTAATATTTGAATTTTTTATTCTTGATATATTCCGGTGCCAATTCAAGGTTTTGAGCTGTTGGTTTATATATCAAAAAATTGAAAAGTTGATGTATATTTTAAAAAATAAGCTCTTTTAATATTTTTAAAAAATTATTGATAAATTTCATACCAGATTTAATTTTTACTATAGAATAAATTGGTCTTCTTAAATTTTTTACAAAATAATTTCAATTTTAAATTTTTATGGGCATGTTAGCACACAATTTCTTTTTTTTTTTAAAAAAAAGATTTTCATTAGCAATTTTTTTTTTAAAAAAAATAAAAGTCTAAAAGTGAATTTTCTCTATACTTGTAAATTGATAATATTTTTCATAAAAACAAAGAGTACAATTATATTTGTATAGAAAACTTTTTTTAATGTAGGTAAGTTTTCAACGTTCAAAATTTAATGGGGTCAAGTAATATTTGTAGTGGAGCCAATAACGTAATTTCACTTTATCTCGAATGTAAATTTTTTATTATCGAAAATTTAATGGAGACACTAAACCTTACTAACAAGCACATAACCCCATCAGTAATATAATAAAATTTTTATATAGTAATAGAATATAAATATTTATCAGGGACTTAACAATAATTTGAATATAAAATTTAATTATATTTTGGATAGAATCAGAATAGGATTAAAAGATTTTATCTATATTTCTTCATGAATACGTATCCAAACAAATATTTCAGCTACAACTCTAATCAAGGTCTTTCTGCCTCTATATAAAGATATCAAACTCTCTACTCAAGTACGCAATATCTACGCAATAGATAATATAATATATCATTTAACTATAGTTATTTACCATTCTATTACCGAAACATCAGAATGGTTGTAGGCCTCTTTTTTCTCTCCCTTTTTCGTCCATGTCTTGCAGATTTCTATATAGATGCTATGGATGGATTTTTTTTATATCTATCATATAGTAAACTTATTAATACATGCATCATTCACATTATTTAATTATTCAGTGATACTTAAATTTAAATTTTTATACGACTTCCAACTGATTTGAACTGAATGTGTATCCCTCAGCCTAGCAGACTCCAATTGTCAAGAGGTTAAAATAAATAAATAAAGCTTTGGGTGAAATCTTATTACTATTTTCTTTTCCAGTAACTACCTTTAGTTTAACTGTTGGTTAGGTAAATACACTTTTGACCCTGAAAGTTGAACAATCTATGTGGGTCCAGCATGTTTTTCTTTTCTTTCCTTTTCTTTAGTCTTTTGATATTGTAAAAACAACATCAATTATATGCAAGGCCTACCCACCGCATGTCACGCTTCCCAACTCTAAAGTTTGACCAACCACCAAAGGTTAATACGCATGAATAACAAATTGGGTAAAAAAAAATATAGAGTTTACTTCTCTAATTAGAAGATAACAAAATTTTTTTTCTCCCCTTTTTTTCTCTCTAGTCCATCAAACGCTAATTTTGGTTTGAGAATACCAATGTCCGGATCGCCGACGTAACATCTGATATTGATGAGGACGAGCTACTGGATGTATGTTCTACTCATCACCTCTCGCCAGAATACAAATTGATTAGACCTTTGAAAAGCATGAGAGTGACCAAGCCATTAGATGAGGATTCCATTATGATGTATGAGGAGCTTCCAATCTGGGTTTGGTTTTCCCTATCCGAGCCATTGAAGTCATTTTTCAACGAGTACCACATTACCATCAGCCACCTATATCCCAATGGCTTGAGGTTTTTGTGTGGTATAATAGAATGGGCTCGCCGAGATGGGTATAACATGATGGCCCGGATGATTCATGAGCTATACCATTTCTCTGTTCGCCTAAATGAGGACCACTATTTCCTTCAGGCAAAGAACAATTGTAACATTTTTGCTAAAAATTCTAAGATTTCTTCTTTGAAGAATAGGAAATCCAAGTTTTTTATTGTCAAGCATCCTAGAGGGTTCAAAGTGCAGAATATTGGTCTGAGGATCCGCTTCACCACCTTTCGGCTTTGCCCACTCCTTATGACCAAACTTGCGCAGAGTTAATAAAAGCTAGGGGACTTGGCTGCATGAACCTGAGGTAGGTGATAATGGAGGGTTATCCAACCTATTCGCCTAGTGGACCCATGAGGCCCAACCCTTCCATCCATAATAAGCTTTGTTCTTAACCATTTTGCCCTTGGTTCTTTAAACTGACGCCTTTTAATTTTCCTTTCTTGTTTTTTTACATATGAATGGCCCTCCAAAAATCGAAGAGCTCTAAGATGGCCAAGGTTGCTGAAGTAATGAAAAAGAAAATTGCTGCTGACGGTTTGGGAAAATAGATACCTTCCGAGGTGCTAAGCACTCAACTAGCAGAAGTTGAAGTTACAGTAAGGATTGCTCCTTCTGAGCTACCTCCTTCAAGCCTGATTGCCGAGCCTTCTAGAAAAAGGCAAAGGGAAACAAATGTCCTTGCTCTGCCTCCTATCCCCCCTCTTGCTCATTCAAGGTCCTTGAACATCCGAGGACATTTCATGTATAAGTATGGGGCGAAAAGCAATCTCTAGGACGACGGGCCTAGCTAGGAAATATCTCGTAATTGCCTTTTTCCTGCTGAATCTCGTTATTATGAGCATCTGGATGTTTTGGCAACTAGAGACCTACTTAACAAATGTTTGTTCCAAGCCATGAGTGCTAACAGCATGCACTTTGCTCGAATATCCAAACTGAAGTCCGGCTATGCTGAGATGGAGATAAAGAAGAACCAAATGGACGACGCCCTAAAAAGTGTTAAGGTTTCTATCAGGGAACAGGAGGCTCAGCACAAAGCAGATATCATTGCTCAGGAAGTTGAAATAGAGAAATTTACGGAGGAGAACTGGGACTTACTTAACAAAAACAAAGAGCTCGAGCGTAAAGTGAAGGAGCTTGAGAGCATAGGGAAAGAGATGGAGAAAGAGCTGCAGGGGCTTCAGGAACAAGAAGGGACCCAACAGGAGGATCTGGCCAAGGCGTGTTTGAGCCTGAGTCAAACATTTTATCGAGGCTGAAGGCGAGGTAGCATAGGGTGGACTGGAGTTGGGTGAATGAGATTTACCCTGACGAGGCTAATGAAGAGGATGGGGGTGGCGAGGAAACTGGGGTAAATACGCACCACAGGACCTAAATAGAGATGGTTCGCCTCCTTGGCTAGAAAAGGATGCAAACATCCATGCCATTTCTTTTGGGAGGCAAAGTGATGATGTAGTATAGGCTAAATTTTGTACTTACGCCATTATGCTTCTATAGTCCTTTTAACTTAATGGAATGCAAAGAGGTTGTTTCCTTTTGTTCAAGTGCTGTGTTTTTTTTTTTTTTTTTTTGTGTGTATTTCACTAAGTTAGCATTTTTCTTTACCGTATCAATATTTATACTTAGCATTTTTACATAAACAAATTGTGTATATCCGAGCAATAGTCGTAGTGAATAGGACCGTTCAGATCACTTTGGTGAACTAGGTATATCCAAGCTAGGGACTTAGTGAAATTGGACCACTTAAGTCACTTAAGCGAACGAAGTATGTACGAGCTAGGAACTTAGTGAAATTGGACCGTTTAGGTCATTTGGGCGAACGAAGTATGTCCGAGCTGGGGACGTAGCGAAATTGGACCTCTTAGGTCACTTGAGCAAACGAAGTATGTCCGAGCTAGGGACGTAGCGAATTGGATCGCTTAGGTCATTTGGGCGAATGAAGTATGTCTGAGCTATGGACTTAGCGAATTAGACCATTTAGGTCACCTGGGCGAACAAAGAATGTCCAATCTAAGGACGTAGCAAAATTGGACCGCTTAGGTCACTTGGGTGAATGAAGTATGTCTGAGCCATAGACTTAGTGAAATTGGACCACTTAGGTCACTTGCACGAATGAAGTATGTCCGAGGACTTAGTGAGAAACTTAGAGTTACCTATGAGGGTACTGATCGAGTGAAGGAATCCAGAATTAATATCCTCTGGAGAGAATATGAAATGTTTAGTATGAAAGAAGGAGAGACCATTGCTGAATTAAATTATAGATTTACTAATATAGTTAATCCTTTGAGAACTCTCGGAAAGGAAATTTCAGAAGATGAGCTTATTAAGAAAATCCTTAGAATTCTGCCTAAAAAATGGGATTCTATAGGAACTGTTATGAATTACAAAGAGACTCCCGTTACTTATGATTATCTGATAGGAGCTCTTGTTTCAGAAGAGATGAAATCTTCTTTGACTGTAGAAGATAAGAAAAAGAAAGGATTAGCTTTGAAAGTAGTTTCTAGCGAAGAAAGCTCTTCTGATCTTGATAGTGATGATTTAGCACTTATTGCTAAGAGATTCAAAAAGTTCTATAAAAAGAGTGGAAGGCCATAAAAAAAAAATT
The DNA here is from genome assembly GCF_041381405.1 of Jatropha curcas. NCBI lineage: Eukaryota > Viridiplantae > Streptophyta > Magnoliopsida > Malpighiales > Euphorbiaceae > Jatropha > Jatropha curcas. Next base: position 20,178,917 of record NC_143156.1, on the reverse strand, counting down.
TATCAAAAAGAACTTTCCACCTAAAAATAGTAACTTGCCTAAGAAAGAACTTCTGAAGTGGTTTGTTATGAGTGCAACAAGCCCAGCCATATCAAGCCCAACTGTCCTAAGCTGAAAAAGAAGTCAAGGAAAGAAAAGCTAAAGTAGGCATTTATAGCTGCTTGGAGTGACTCAGACGATTATAATTCTGAAAGTCAAAGTGACCAAGAGGAGACTGCAAATATTTGTCTAATGGCCACTATCAATTCTGACTCCAAGGAAATCAGCACTCTGACTTCAACACAAAAAGCTAAAAGTAATAAAACAGATGTAATGAGCCAAAAGCGTGAAGAAAGCAATGTAAGTGTTTCTGAATCTGAATCTGAATCTGAAAATGATCTTTTAGATACTTATAATAACCTTTGCACCGAATTTGAAAAGCTTGTTAAAAAGCATAAAGTTCTAAAGAAGGATTTCAGAAAGTTAAAAACTGAATGTAATCATTTGAAAGATGCTTTTTATCAAGATGTTACATGTAATGATCTTATCATAGAGATCAAAGATCTTAAAGATTATAATGATAAATTTTCTGAAAATCTGAAACACTTTAAAGAAAAATGTAAGAATCTGAATTCTGAAAATGAATATTTGAAAACTGAGATTAGAATTCTAATGTCATTTTCAGAGTCGTTTTCTAAAGAAAAGACAAGTTTTAGCTATGATAGCATTTCAAAACAGAATCATGTTTCTAATAAGAAAAATATTGTTTCTAATGTTGTGACTTTAGAACATCAGAAATCTAACAGTCTTAATAGGAAGAAAAATCATAGTAAGCTGAATACACCTATTACCACTAACCCTCCAAGACCCAATATGAGTTGGATACCTAAATCTGCATGATCTTTTCAGGTGTGCCTAAGGAGTGAGCTGAAAATAGAAATCTAGTACATGGACAGCACTTGCTCTAGGCATATGACTAGTGAAAGAAAGAAATTCACCAGATTGGAAAAGAAAAAGGAAGGTACAGTGAGCTTTGGAGACAAATCAAAAGGTAAAATCGTTGGTATTGGTGTGGTAGGTTCTAATCCTTCAATAGAAGATGTATGCCTAGTAGAAGGATTACATTATAACTTGTTAAGTGTGAGTCAGATTTGTGATAAAAATAGAAGAGTGATCTTTGAACCTTCTTATTATGAAGTTCAGAACATGCATGATAACAAAACTTTATTTGTTGGAGGCCAACCATGGTAACATGAGGGTCCCATAGTACCATGGAGCCCCCACAAGGTACCATGGGTGTGCCCTAATGGACCTCCCTATGGTACCATGAAAAGTGTTTCTTTTCTGCTCTTTTTCATCAATACAGGTGTTGTTTCACTTCCGTAGGAAAAGTTGAGGCCCAACAGTGTCTGATCGAGCTAATTCTTGCATTGTTGGAATCGTGACAGAATTTCCTACGTCTCAGTACTAAGATCAGGGTCACAGGATCATCATAAGCATTACTTCCAAATCTAGCTCGATGAGGCCCTTGAGTTCATGAACCATATCTTGTATCCTAGTCTCTTATATGTGCTCTAACTCTAATACAGAATTACTATTTCTTTTCAAATTGCTTCATGAGCATGAGTTATAAAGAAAACTTGATGGTGGGTTTCAGTTCAAGAGAAGAAGAATAAGAAGAGAAGAATAGAATAGAAGAAAAAGTGCTTAGAGAGAAGAAGAAATTGAGAGAATTGTATTAGATCTCAATTATCCAACATACGTCTCAATTATAGCTGTTACAGCATGAAAGTAATTTTGGCTACACATCTCATGAAGCTTTCTAATTGAAGTTAATTGAATTGTTTTTATAAAATTTTAAGAAACTTTATTGATTAAGCATGGTGTTACGTCGCCTCATAAGCCACAATGTACCATTTTATTAAATGATCTCTTCTTCTCCAAGCTTCACTTCATAACATGACAGAAGTCCCTTCTCCCTTAAAAAGATATCTTGAGTTCGAGCCCCGAATATGGAATCTTTTTAAACACAAGAGAAATTTGCCTCTTCATGAACTTGCACAGACGAATCCAGATTAATTGAGCTAATAGACTTGAAATAATGGATAGTCTAAATCAAAAAATTATATTTTAATTTTATCTAAAAAAAACATAATTCTTAATTAAATTAAATTTTTTGGGTCCCATTTACCTGTAACTCTATTAGTATAATATATATGATGAAGTACTATTTATCAATGAGTAATTCATTTAAAATACGCTGAACTTTATCGATTATATCAATTGCGCTCCATTTTGACCTTAATCCTTAGATACTTCAATTTGAAAATTTTATAATAATTGTACCTTAATTTAAAATTAATGTCTAAAAAATAATAAATAAATATAAATATAGGTCCCACACATTGACACATCGGTTAAACTAATCCAACTCCAAACCTCTACTCAAAACGCACTATTTTGCCTGAACCCCTCTCCTTTCTTTTCCTTTTCTCTCTCTCTTCTCCAGGTGGCCTCTTCCAACGCTTTCACCCGATCTTATTGGAGCTCATGAAAAACTGAATTAGCTGAATCAAAACAAATAATTAAAGATGTTAATTAATATGTGAAACTTAAAATAAATAAAGAAATGCTTTTGTAATTTGGTTGTTTAATTATCACTTACTGCAGTGATGTCACATGGTCCTTTCGAGGAACCTCCATTAGGACCTTGAAATCACATTTAGGATGGCATTATTAATTGAATTCTAAGAGGAGTTCATGATTATTCATCAAAGAATCAGATAGTTGATGAAAATATTACGAAAACAGAGAGCAAGAGTAGATAAAGTAAAATTACCCTGTGAGATTTGCAAGGGAGATCCCACCACTTGTCTCCATTGCCTTCAATAGTTCATTTTCCAGTGAGAGTCATACCATCTATTCTATAAAAGACTATCCATTGTTTTTGGCTATTTGCTTCTGGCCATGAATATGGTCCATCTGGTGGCATTAGGCACCCATCAATCTGCTCACAAACAGAAATAGTTTCAGCTTTTAAGTGTTGGAAGAGGCGACCTGGAGAAGAAGAAAGAGGAGGAAAAGAAAGGAGAGGGGTTCAGGCAAAACGATGCGTTTTGAGTTGAGGTTTGGGGTTGGATTAGTTTAATCTATGTGTCAGTCCGTGGGACCTATATTTGTATTGTTTATTGATTTTTTAGATATTAAATTTAAATTAAGGTACAATTATTATAAAACTTTCAAAATCGATGTTCCATCGGTTAAGGTTAAAATGGGGTGCAATTGATATAATCAGCAAAGTTCAAGGCATTTTAAATGAATTACTCCCTATTAACACTACCATCTCTAAATGGAATGAGAGGATAATGAAAGGCAGAATGTACAATAATTAATAAAATTCATCCTAATGGATTAAATCATTTAGTTTGATTTTTTTTTTTTAAGAAAACAATTGATTTTAGTTTTAGTAAAAAAATTGAATTTTTTTTCTATTGAAGTATTAAAAATTAAAAAATATATATAAATTAAAAATAAATCGATTCAATTCATTTGATTCCATAGGTAATTTGATTCGATTCTATTATTTTCTATATAAAAATTCAATTTATTCCATTACAATGATTCAATTTGATTCCAACCAAACCAACCTAATGAAAAGAATTGGATTTTGCCATATGCTTAGCTGAAAGCGTAATGTGCATATGTTTGCTGAAGGAAGAGAATTTGCAGATACACAATCAATGTTGTTGAGAAGAATTGAATGGTTCTTCTCTCTTTAGCCAACACAATATTATGTAAAGAAGGTAAAAAAGCAAATTGATAGACATAACAATTACTAGAAGCAAAAGTAATGATGGGAAAGAACATTTCTTATGGGTCCCACTCCCTCCGTAACTCATGCCTTAATGAAACAACATAACACCAACGCACTCTCTCTCTGTCTTCTTTCATTATTATAGCTGCTTCTTCTTCTTCAATTCATCTACCCACCAATTCTTGTCTAGTAAGAGCTCCATTTGAACTTCTTCAATGGCTAAACCATTTCTCTTCTTTTTCTTTACCATTTTTCTCTGCTTCTTCAATTGCAAGTCATCTCAGTTTGGCTTAGAGGATGGGCTGTCCTGGCTCAATGAGGAGGATAGTGAAGTTAACATGGTCCAAACAAGGCATGACTCATCAAGTAGTAGTTGTGATTTTACTTCAGGAAAATGGGTTTATGATCAGTCGTATCCTCTTTATGATTCAAGTTGCCCTTATCTAAGTACTGCTGTCACTTGTAAGAGAAATGGAAGGCCTGATTCTGACTATGAGAAATGGAGGTGGAAGCCCCATGGCTGCTCTATTCCAAGGTCCTTGATTAGTTGATTAATGTTTTTATTTATTTCTGGTTAATTATTATTCGATAATCGAACGTCTGTCTCATGACATTTCTTTTTGATGTATAGGTTTGATGCACTGAATTTTCTTGGAAAAATGAGAAGGAAAAGAATAATGCTGGTAGGTGATTCTATTATGAGGAACCAGTGGGAATCCCTTGTCTGCTTAGTGCAAGGAGTAATTCCAACCGGGCATAAAATGGTCAGCTATAATGGTCCTTCCATGGCCTTCCATGCTTTGGTAAGATGAATTTCTATGCATCAGGGTTGGCATATTACTTAAATTTGTTGTAATAACTTGAGCTTTATCTGGTTTAAACAGGACTTTGAGACCACAATTGAGTTTACATGGGCTCCATTGCTAGTGGAATTGAAGAAAGGAGCCGGAAACAAGAGAATTTTGCATTTGGATATGATTGAAGAGAATGCAAGATATTGGAGAAATGTTGACATTCTTGTGTTTGATTCAGCTCACTGGTGGACTCACTCTGATCAATGGAGTTCGTAAGAAATGGATTTAACCCTTTACTGTTTTTTGCCTTCTAAATGTATCACTTTCTTCAACTAGTATGATACCTTAATCTTAATTGAACCACCATATACACAACTAAAATTTCAGGTGGGACTACTACATGGAAGGCCAGAGACTCATTAAAAATATGAACCCAATGATTGCTTATCAGAAGGGACTCACTACATGGGCAAAATGGATTGATCTAAATCTCGATCCTCGAAAAACCAGAGTCATTTTTCGAAGCATGTCTCCTAGGCATAACAGGTAGATGCTGCATATCTTATATATGTATGCACATGATAAATGTATATATAATGTCATTATAATCACCAAATTTTCCTTGCAGGGAAAATGGCTGGAAGTGCTATAACCAAAGGAAACCTTTAGCATTCTTTAGTCACCAACATGTCCCCGAACAAATGGTTGTACTAAAAGAAGTACTGAGAAAAATGAGTTTCCCCGTATATTTACAAGATATCACAACGATATCGGCTTTACGAAGAGATGGGCATCCTTCTGTGTATAAAAGGGCAATAAGCCAAGAAGAAAGGCAGCACCCAAAAGCCTTTTCTTCTGATTGCAGCCATTGGTGCCTCCCTGGAGTGCCTGATATCTGGAATGAGATGTTAAGTGCTATTCTGTAGCTGGAAAAATAGGTAACTTGAATGGGTAGAATGACTCTTCTACTAAAATTTAATTAGGCTTTGTTTGCCATCTTAATTTAGTGTCTGTGATGACTAGTAATGATTTGTGTTTTTGGTGTTGTATTATAATGAGAAATGGATGATTGTGTCTTGGCTGAAATAATCACTATGTTTCTTGCTTGCTCTTTTGTTCTTTTGTCATTAGCTTTGGATATGACTATGTTGGTCAATCCCTTATTTTTTGGTATGGATTGCCTTTGTCTTTGATCCAACTTTTGAGATAAAATTTTTAGGGTTTATTTGAATATTTTAAGCTATTTTCACAAAAAAAAAAAAAAAAAAAAGTTACATAATAGCTAAACAACACTTCTAGGTTTTAAGGTAGGATTTAAATAGAAGGGGAGGAAATTTTTAATACACAAACCAAAGGAGAGCAAATTGATTAGATCTTATTGCAAAACTTGGAAAAAGCAAGGTTTGAACTCACCATATGTAAAGCCCCCCACCCCACCCACACACCCCCCCCCCCCGGGGGGCCGGGTTCTAATGTAGCTTTGTTCTGTTCTAACCTTTTTTTTTTTTTTTTAAAAAAAAAAAAAATCTAAAATGATAATTTTTGAAAAAACAGTTTTAACCTTAGGCTATATTTGGCAAAATTAACTATTTTGGTGCCTGATAACTGTTGGAGGAGTTTTTCAAAACAATAAAATGTTAACATTTTATAAAATATTACTTTAATCTTTAAAAATTAGTTCAAATGATATGTTAATGGACACTATTAAAAATAGCATTTAATATTTTGACGAATTAAAACACTAAAGTTACTTAAAAAGTTATTGTTGAATACAAACTTAATAATAAACAGTGTGTAAACTACCCTACCATATCAGTTGAACGTGAACAAAAATTTAAAAAAAAAAATAGAAAAAGAATTATATTAAAGCAGCTTAAGGGAAGGGGTTGAGTTAACAGTTCAAATTAACCATTTATGGCAGAGTAAGATGATGAGATTGTGAAGAAGTGAATATATTAGTTAAATTATTAATTAAAATAAAAAGGGTAAAGGGTAAAAAATATAAAGGTAAATTTGAATGAGAGTTCCATAGAATCCTATACATCTAAATTGAGAAGGAAAAAAGTTAATAAAGAAAAAGAATCCAAGGAAAAAGAAAAGAACAGTAAATTCTTATTGGGGTCAAATGCTTCTTTCTTAACTTTTAGTTAATGTGTTACTGTCTGTTCTAATGACTAATTCCATAATAAAGAGACATAGAGTTAACCAATCATTCACTTTTGCTTTACCAATCCAAACAGAATGCTTATCCTATGTGCATATGCTGCCTAATTATGAGTGTTGTTAACCAACAGAAAATCCTATTTTATGCTTTGGCCCCAACTCAAGGACACACCAATTATTTAGAGTATAAAGGAAGTAAAAATAACATCAGTAATTAAAAAAATTAAAGTTTATGATGATTTTGGGAATTATAGAGACAGATTTATGCAAATCACCAATGGAAAAAATCAGCTTTTCACCAACTAAAATTGCCTTGCAGCCCTATTTGCCAATTGCCAGACTAAAAGATACCTCTCTGGAAGATTGAAAGATGTTGATTGTGTTCGCAGTAACTTTTTATGTAGTTTTTAGCGTTTTGACCAATCAAAATATTAAATGTTATTTTTACCTTGTTAACATAACATTTAAACTAGCTTTTTAGAGGTTAATAAAAGGTTAATCCATACAACGTTTAACTTTTACGGTTTTATGAAAAGCTACTAAAACAGCTAAACGCTACTAAAATAGCTAAAAGTTACTAAAATTGCTAACCGCTACTAAAACTGCTAACTGCTACTAAAACAGCTAATTTTACCGAGCTAACAGTTAAACAGAAACACAAATTCATTTCTATTTTTGTTCTTTTTCCCTAGAAAGCAATGCATAACATGGGCTGATCAAAACGCTTCCTATAAATGCTTGCAAGGTTTTTTACTAAACCAGAAACCAAACTACTGAAATTTCATTCTGTTAATGCATTCTAAAAAAATGAACTTGATTTATAAATATTTGCAATTAAATATACAATGCAAGGTTTAAATATCAACTCACATGGTATATATCCATAAATTGACAGATACCCTTTATTCATTTTAGCTCAACTACTCATGTGGAGCAAATTTTTTTCTCAACTTGGCAATCTCTTTACCTTTCAATCCAAAAGCCCTCTCCAAAAGCTCATCTTTAATACCTGATCCAAACACAGCATTTGGGATTCTTTGCAGACCAGGATTTTCACTGTTAAAACTTCCCAGAATAGTTGCAGGTTTATCTCCCACATTCATCTGGAAATGCACTAGACCTCGCGGAAAAACCATTACTTCGCCTTTCTCAATCACCTTAGCAAAAATTCTGTTCTGTGTATCAATGAACCCTGAATATAATTTCCCTTCTAAAACAACTGCAACTTCAGTTGCTCTTGGATGGAAATGAGGCACATTGACACCACCAACTTCGAAATCAGCACGAACAAGTGACAGGCCTAATGTGTTTAATCCTGGAAAGACATTCACATTCACTGGAATAGAAGATAGTCCTGTTTCATCAAATTCTTTAGGCAATTGTATCCCAGAAAATATGAAATCTTCTACTGTTGCAGCTGATGAGTTCTTGCAAGAAACATGAGCTGCTGAATCTGATTTAAGTATGCAGAAGTCGCGGACAGGATCCGGGTCAGACCCCAAGGCGAAATGAAGATGGAGAAGAAAGGTAAATACAAGAATCAATCTTGTCAAGCTCATTGTGACTCTTACCTTACAGGAATAAAGTATTTGCAGAAGGAACTACTAATATAAGATATAGAACATTTAGCACAATGTAGTTTGCTTGATAAAAAAAGGGAAAGAGGATTAGTTGGGTGCAAATGGTGGCTTTGCTGTTGGCAGTTCTTTAAGGTTAAAAGCAAAGAATGAGTTGTGATAATGGATTTGATTATTGAGCAAAGAGTATGTCTAAAGATATAATATTGTAAAGACTTCAACTAAACTCAATAGATTCCAACTAATACACTAGGCTAAAAGCAACTGGTCCACATTGTATAGTAATTTTTACTCCCTCTGTCCCAAAATATAAATTATTTTTGAGCGCTTATCTTTTTCCAAATATAAGTCGTTTTGAATAATTTAAGAAGTAATAAATTATATTTTTCCAACGTTAACCTTATTTGAATAAGATATAATAATTATTCTCAGTTTTCGGATAAAGGGTAATTTGGTCAAGTTATTCCAAATTTTGTTATAATTTAAGAGAATTAATATTACTTTTTTAATATTTGTGTAAAAACCTTAAACTACTTGCATTTTGAGACAAAGGAGTAATATACAAGACATCGTTCAACCATATTAAATTCCAAACTAGTAAGGGTTGGTCATATAGATTTTTTTTTTCTTTCCTCCATTCCACCTGTTTTAGGACCACCTTTTTGGAAGATAAATTATTCTACTGTTGTATCTATTTGAGGTATTAGATGATTCTCAGTTATTCATCTCAGATTTGGGATTGGTTATGTATGATTTAGATAGATCTAAGATCAAGGGTTTTGGACGAATGATTGAGAGCTAGAGTTTAGTGTTTAAAATCCTAAACTGTTAGTTTGAGGTATAGGTAAACAAAGTGTTTTCCGAACAGCATTTCAAAATTCTAGAGGTCAAAGATTTAAAATTATAGCAAAAGAACTGAAATTTTTTGGCTCTATACTCTTGACTGTCAATGTTGATGACAGAGAACAATTCAGAAAATTAAAATTAATTCAATTTGATTTAAATCAAAACCACAGAATAGTTACCTCTAATTGATAAAACTTAAAGTTTTAGTTAAAGAAAGACGTGGTGGGGAGAAAGACAGCATTAGGTGCACATGCCTTAAAAATTAAAGAAGGTGCCTTCATCATGTAAAAATATTCAATTGTTCGACAGAGCACAAAGCATTATTGCCATAGTCAAATAGATGATCGCTTTTATAAAGGAGTATTGTGATGTTTCTGTGTAATTTGTAATATATTATCTTTTGCTTTATCCCTCTATCCAAGATATTACGACTTAGACAGAATCAAACAATTAATATTAGCCTATTAACCAAAAAGGACTCTGTTAAAACCCAAGATGTTTTTCGCTGTTGCTGATGAAAAATCAATATTACATCAGATCAGATATTTGTAAACTAGTTCCTCTAAGAAAAGTGATGTTAGCTCAGCTGTAGGTTTCTGCCATTATAAGCAGCACGAGTGATGTCCAACCAGTAAACAAGCGTGCGCCTTTTCCTTTACCCTTAGTCTGATCATATTGTTCCCACAAAAACCCAGTTTTGTGATAGTTCTGAACCACATTTCTGTAGCAAAACGGCAAAAACAATTTTATTGGTGCAACTATATGCTTAAAAAAAGGTAAAAATTGTGAACCTTTACCTAATCAAATTGCTCCTTAGGTCCTCATAGATTATCTTGGCCCTCTCTCTGTATGGTCCATCTTCTGCAAGAGTTGAATGAAATTTAAACATCTCTTCTATGGGTGTATGGGTAGGGGAAGGAGACAGGGACTTGTTACCTTTGGAGTAGTGGTAGAGTGCAGAAAGAATCATGTAATTCATGTTCATCCAAATAGGACCTCTCCAATAAGGTGGGTCATGCTCTGTGTTGCGTTTCATGTACAGGGAACTGTGCAATACAAGATAACATTTCATACATTTTTGAGTAGTATAATCCCTCAAACAAGTATCAACAACTAAAATAAAAGACATCTTCATATAACTAGGCTACGGAAATCATCACCTGGTTTTGGCAAGAGAACGGAGTCCATAGTTAGTCCACAAAACACTCCTGTTTGAGATGAAGTCAAGCTGTTTTTCTAGAATCCATGAGTCCTACATTATGAAGTTTTAAATCGGAATCAAGGATAAGCTCACTGAAAACTCATAAGTGACATTATGACACGTCCATTGTACAAAGATAGAAAGAAAGAGTGCCCAAGAACACATGGAGCAATATTTTCATGATAGATGTTCAATGCAACTCACAGATGGAATGATCCTCCTCATGAATGGAAAAAGGCTCACATAACCAACATGAGGAACCAGTCTCAACTCTGGCTTTTCTAATACTTCCCGAACAACTTGCTTTACATGACTATTCTCCTCGATTGCTTCTTTTAATTGAACCTAGGACATTCATCAATCAGTCAAAATACTACATAAGAAAAAAAGAAAAAGAAAAAACTATGCTCAAATTTATAGAGGAGATACTCAACAGGATAGGAACAAAGAACCCAATTGAACAACAATGATCTATCCAGACCTATTTATTATAATATGACATGCTTTTAGTCCTATAATTTTGCACTCTTAATAAGAGTAAGAGTAGCAGTAACAGTAGGCTTAGCAAATTCCAGTACTGTATAACACAGATAGGACATCTGGACAGACCATAAAAGGAATAAAACCAACAATGAAGAGGGACATAAGCACATCAACGAACATAGAAATTACAACAACTAAACAGTCAGAATAGCATAGGCACATCTTCCCTGTGTATCTGAGAAGAAATAATGAGAAACAAGAAAGAACCTTTTCAGTATGATTTCCAAAATCAAAATATGCTCCATATTCAGGATCAAGGTGCATCTGATAAAACATGACAAGTCAATCAGACACCCAAAGAGGGAAAAGAAAAACAGAAATAGGGCCAACTGCACGCTGCAGTTTTATACAATTAAACATGACATCAAAAGTATTTTATACTGACAATCTGGTATAGTTAAAAAGTAAGGGAATTTAAGCTATTCTTATAAAGCATTGAAACCATCGCAAACCTGATTCAGCAGTTCAAAATCTGAAAGTAGATTGGCTATTGAACCATAGTCCTGCATTGAGCCAAACTCTTTTAGACCTATGAAGCATTAAATTTATTTCCCTAGTATTCCTGTATCCAGATACTCGACCTTTTTACTATACCTTTCCAGACTCATATTTTTTCTGTAACAGCTGTGATATGGAATGCATGCAATTTGCAGCAAGAAGCATCCAGCATCTAAGATCCAAGTGACGTTCTTCTTCGCTTGGATGTGATGCACGGGGATAATCATCCAGCCCCGAGGACAGTGTCTGTACACGCAGATATAATGAGCACAGCTTGGCAAATCTTTTGATTGGAAAAAAGATTAATAATCATTGTAAAGTCAATTACATTTAAACATACTGTTGCAGGACTCTTTGCCTAAAATTACATACTATATGATCTGTACTCTTAAATAACTCAACTCCAGAGGAAAGAGAGAACTACGAAATGCTCTAAAATAGGACCTTCGGGTTTAGTTCACGAATTGTTGAATTATCCCTCCCATGCCAAAAATAGCTTCCAATCTCCTTTCCTAGATCACAAAAGTCAACCAAAAAAAAAAGTCAACATGCTAACAATTAAATTAAGCAAATGTCTTGTACTAGTTGTCCAAACATCTGCCAGACATGTTTTGGAAAGATGAATGTCCACTTCCCTACCAAAGGAAAATTCAAGAATACTTTAAAGCCTGAAGTTCAATGACCTTGGTTGCATATGTAAGTCAATTGTTATCATTCAAGCAACAGATGTATAGTTGTTTAACACAGTTTGTAAAGTTTCAAATGACCTCAAGTCTAATACCTATTTTCGGAGCTTTGACAACATGTCACACACTTCAAATAGGGCAAAGCAAAATTGAAATATCATAATAAAACCAAGGTTGTTCATTTCAAGAACAACATCAATCCAATACCTCGTAAACTTCACCCACTCCCAGCCCCCCCATCTCAAAAAAAAAAATAAAAAAAAATCCGAATTGGAATTGGAAGGGTGGAGTACCTGACTGGGTGGTATTGAACCACTGGAACCAAGCTTCAAGACGAACATAAGCCCGCTCTAGGAAAGAAGTGATCTCATTGTTTTCAGCAGAGGTAAACTTATTGTTCTTTATGCCATAAAGTAGATCTGGAAGAAGCATAATTTTCATGTTACACTTCTGATTATGATTACATCACTTCATTGCAAGTTTTAATATGCATAATTCAAAAAGAAATATATTATCTAAAACCAGATCAATGTGTGATCATCAGGAAGCATTGTTTTCATGTTACACTTCTGATTATTGTTACATGATTTTTGTTGCAAGGTTTAATATGTATATATCTAAAACCAGATCAATGGTGATCATCAAGGAGTATGCAACGTTACACAACTCGTTTGAACCACCAGACGATTGGCACAGGTAAGACGAGAAATAATTATTCAGTTCCACATTTTTGTACTTCCAAATATGATAAGTTCCAATGTACTTTTGTAAAACTTATTCTGCTTTTAGAAGGGTATATCACATACATGCCTAACGAAGCTGCAAACCACCATAAAACCCAAATGCAGGTTGACTTAATTCAGTCTACTTAAGTCTAGCAATGTAGGATCAATGACTTCGTAGATTTCTCCACTGAAACCTCCACTGAAACATTAAAACAGAAGAAATTTGCATCAGCTCATTTACTTGTTTCAGAAGCTAGCACCATCACCTTATTACGGCACTCTTCACTGACAAATTTAGAAAGAACTTTGCTTGATCAATCCAATATCGAATATGGACATAAGCTAAAGGACAGCAAGTTTTTTTTTCCCCTTTTTTGGTTGAGGTAAGGATAAAAGATATTTCCTCATTCCTCTACAAGATAAAAATAGTAGCAAAAGAGATGAATCAAATGCTATAATACACTTTAATAATTACGTTTAATGCTTGCTGATGCTTACAATCATAAAATTGAAAACCCAGTATATAAAATTTAATTAAAAAAAAACCTTACCACTTATAACCAGAAATAAGGTCGGTGGATTTCCATTAGTTGGATACTGAAGAACAAATTCCTCGGGAACCTTACTGCAATTACACCAGAAAAGACCTTGCATGATTACTCAAGCAATAAAATGAATTCAAAACTCTTTTTATTTTTTATTTTATTTTTAAGGTTCAGATTTACTTCCAAATAAATTGGGCACGAAATTTACTGCACGTATTTGTTAACTATACTTGACTGATATTACCTCAGAGCTTCAGACCCAAGTATTTGCTCCCGTGGAATCCACCCATCCACATTCATTAAATCTAACCAGTGGCCAACAATATCCAAGGTTACTTTAACGTCCCAACGCCTGCTCATTTCCAAAAATTTTGAAACCATACATTTAATTGTAGTTAAAAAAAGAAGTAACTCAAAATTTCCATTCAGAGGAGGATTAAAAGAAGGAAACTAACCAAATCAGTAACTGATGAAAACCTTCATCCCATAGAAATCCCCTTGGAAAGAATGGGCGACTTGGAACAGCTGTGTAAAGCTCAGCTGGCCAATATGCAATAAAATTATTATGACCTTCGTGCTGCAGAAAAAAATGCCCACTGTATGACTTTGTCAGATGTTCAAAACGATTACAGGTAGTACCAAATGCAAAGGCAGCAATTTTTCCAGCTGAACTTTGGAAGAAGAGAATGGCATATTTGAACGTGAAAATTTCAAGCACAAGGCCTTTATTTTATTCTTTCATTTATGAAGGTCAGAATCCAGTGGTTCTATCTCTATAGAAGGGAAGCACAGAGAAAGACAAGATAAAAATTCTTATCTTTTTGCTGGTGTACTCCTCTCCCCACCCCACCCACCTCCCTCCCCCCCCCCCTCCCCCCCGCCTTCTCCCCTTTCCCTTCTCTTAGCTTATGATGGCTTCTTTCCTCTTCACTTTCATTTTTCCCTATCTTCTTCATACAACAACGACCAATGATCTCCCTCTCTACCCCTAGTAGTACTAAGTTCAATCTAGCCATATTCTGTTGACCTAATAAATCATTCTAGATTGTGTTTTACAGAAGAAAATAATTCAAGAATGAAAGAAAAGCTAAGTAAATGAACTAAGAATCAGTACTTAAGATTATTGTAAACCGTTTACCAGTAGCCCAGTGGTTGAGCGACTTCTTTGAAGTGAAGATTAAGAATTCATAAAACGTCCCCCTCCCAACCAATCAACCCAAAAAAAAAAAAAAAAGAAGCTCTTTATATGAAAGAAAAAGAAGCAGTTAATATGTTCATATACCAATCATATGCCCATTTAATAGATTACATATTGCATTAAAAATAAACTCTGAAATCAAAACATGTAACTTACATTAGAATTTTTTGGGTAGGAAATTTTTGATTGACCATAAAAGTAGCCAATGCCTCCCAACATATTGGCGACAGCAGCCTTACCGACAATTACAGATTCAGATTCAAGCTGAACAAATATTCAGACAATGTCAGTATTCTATATTGTTTAGCTAAAATATTAAGGAATTGAATTTATCTTTTGGAGCAAAGAATAGAATTTTGGACTATGCCAGTCATGTATGCAATATTCCACATTAGTTAGTCCTTTAAATTTTCCCTATGGAAGTCAGAGCACGAGATTGTCCATATTACCTACTTCTATATGGTTGTAAAGATGTCTAAAGGACGGGCAACAGTTGCAAAAAGTTATAACGGTCAGCCAGAGGACAATGTATTAGGAAGTGACGCAGGGGAAAGATGTAAGGCTGTCAGTTTTCAACAAGTAAGCTAGAATAAGGTTTATCATAGGTGGAACAGTAATCAGTAATTAGGTTTATAACCGTTGAATTAAAATTATGAGAAAAAATAAGATGAATTACAATACTACTAGTGCTGTCTATTTATAGTGATAAATCCTAACTAGACTAGCAATCCTAATTAAAAAAAGAATTAAAACTCTACTCCTATTCAATGATAAACTAGTAAATCCTAATCAAATAAGGAAACGGAAAACTAATGCAAATCTTAAATAAAACAGTAAATTAAATAAAATCCTAGTTGTGTTAGGAATCCAATTAGGACTAGGATTGCTCCTGCATCAGGAAGACAAATGCATGATTTCAAGGTCCCATTTCCAGCATCATAAACTGTTTTTTTTTTTTTTTTTTTGGGGGGGGGGGGGGGAGGATGTGGAAAAAGCACCATTAAAGGAGAAAACAGGGACTCAGATGGCTTTGACCTTGATACAGTGCATGATGATTGCTTATATTTAATTGACATACAAAACAAGAATAGATTATTTAATTACAACCTTTGAGAATCAACTTTACCACTACATTTGTTATTTCAAGGGACATTGAAAATTGAAATGATATGAAAGGACGACTATATCTGCTATCTTTCTAAATCAGTGTGGCTAAGAGTTTCTGAATATGCGGACTATAATGCTATGCAGTTCCTGAATCTCAAGATTAATACCTTGCCAGATACATCAAAGCACCTTCTGAACTTTGCATCAAATTCTGATTGCTTCTCCTGTAGTTGACTTGTCATTGAGTTACCTGAAATTATCGACCAAAGTAAGAATCTTCTGGGAGAAACAGAGATTTCAACACTTAGAAGCCTACAAATAGAGTTTCACTTGAAGTCAAGAAAAAGATAAAAATTATAAAGGAAATGGTTCACATAAATAAATAATCTAATTAATAATAAAGAATATTACAATTGAATTTGACATAAACCTGGAGCTTCCAAAATGTGGAAACCGCAAAACAATAACATATGGTTTTAAATCTGAAATAATGGAAAACAAAAAAAAAAAAATCTATACTTTTCCACTTTGTAGGCAGAAGAGGTCGCATAACATAATCCATAGAAAATTAAATTTAAGAATATTTTATTGAGATGAAATAGATGTGGAAAACCTGTTAGGCTGTCTACACGTTCCTTTATTCTTGAATTTCTTACTCCACTTCCAGATACAAAAGCAACATCTGCTTTGAATGGAATGCTTGCAGAAATCTGCACAACATTACAAACTTCAAGATGTCGCAGAAGAAAGATGAATATCATAACGTTTACTTAAGGAAAAAAAATATGTGTATTATAGAACAGATAGCATCCCACTCGCCTGAAAAACTAAGATATTTGGAGAACCATTAGATGAGTCAGACAGCTGCAGCAGTCTAAACTTCCTTAACTGGCAAAATGCATATGTGCAAACAGAAAAATCAAGAAATTAACCATTCTCATAAGTTAGAAGATGCATACTTCCCCTATTTATATGATAATGGAGCAAAAAATTGACATAAAGATAAAAACCAACATACTTGCACCCCGAGATTTTGCAGGACAAGATCAGACAAATTGTGAATATGAGGTGTCTTGAATCCAGAATAGTGGATCTCCAAATCATCCTAAAAAACAAGTTGGCTACAGTTCAATATCAAAGAGGAAATATTTTACAAGACTCATGGTAAAGTGAGATGAAATATGATAAGATTTAAACGACACGAGATTCCTAAATTGTAGTTGGTGAATACACACACACAACTAATACACAAAGCAGAGAAACTTCACATGTCCATCCACTGTTTCAAAGAATAAGAACTATAAGCAGAACAATCACATGGAGGAACATTCATATCCCTCATATGAGTTCACTGTTGACGCAGGGGGAAGATGTAGGGCTGTCAGTTTTTAACAAGTAAGCTAGAATAGGGTTGATTGTAGGTGGAACAGTAAATAATTAGGTTTATAACCTTTGAATTAAAATTATGAGGAAAAATAAGATGATTTACAATGCTACTAGTGCTGTCTATTTATAGTGATAAATCCTAACTAGATTAGGAATCCTAATTAAAGAAAGAATTAAAACTCTATTCCTATTCAATGATAAAATAGTAAATCCTAATCAAATAAGGAAACGGAAAACTAATGCAAATTTGAAATAAAACAGCAAATTAAATGAAATCCTAGTTGTGCTAGGAATCCAATTAGGACTAGGATTGCTCCTGCATCATTCTCCCCGGGTTTGAAAAAGACTCGGCTCCGACGAGTAAGCCTTGCTATATTCCGCATATATGGCTGGATCAACTTGCTTTAGCTCTTCTTCAGAAATCCAAGTACTTTCACTTGCTGGTTTTCCAAACCACTTAACTAAAAATCGTCTATATTGGTTGCCACACCTAGAACGAGCTTCCTTGACTTCCAACACTTCCTCAATAACATCAGCCTTTGCAATTGGCAGCTCTTGTACTTGTGCTTCAATGGAGGATGGCACTCCATCAAATTCATGAAAAGGATACAATTCTGAAACATTAAAAATTGGGCTGATTTGTAAATCAGATGGAAGATCAATTACATAGGCATTGGAACTGATCTTCTTCAACACCTTACAAGGTCCAAACCTTCTAGATTTCAGCTTATGATAAGTTCCTTTAGGGAAACGTTCTTGTCTTAAGTGGACGAGAACCTGATCACCTTCTTCAAATTCTTGTACGCGCCGATGCTGGTTGGCTGTATAGGCATATGATGCATTGCTGTCTTTTAAGGCAGCTTTCACTTCTGTATGAATTTTCCTGATGTGATCAGCAAACAATTCCCCTTCAGCACTTACTCTAGCCTCTTGGGGCAAGGGCACCAAATCGAGTACATTCTGAGGTTTAAGTCCATAAGCAGCCTCAAAAGGAGTCTTCTTAATACTTCGATTGGCTGAGTTGTTATATGCGAATTCAGCTTGGGGAACAACTAGATCCCATGTCTTTGTATTGCTCCCATCGAGACATCTTAATAGATTTCCCAAACTACGATTGACAACTTCCGTCTGACCGTCTGTTTGCAGATGGCAAGTATTGGAATATTTCAATTCTGTTCCAAATTTTCTCCATAAAGTCCTCCAAAAGTGCCCCATAAACTTTACATCTCTATCGGAAACAATAGAAGTTGGAACACCATGTAGTCTCACGATCTCTCGAAAAAATAACTCAACAATATGAATTGCATTAGAAGTCTTTAAACATGGGATAAAATGAGCCATTTTAGAGAAACGATCCACTACAACAAATATAGAATCAAATCCCTTTGCTGTATTTGGAAGTCCCAAAACAAAATCCATACTCAAGTGAACCCAAGGTGCATCTGACTCGGGTAAAGGAGTATATAATCCTGTATTTTGCGTGCTTCCCTTTCCAAGTAAACAGGCTGGACATCGTTCCACCAATTTTCTCACATCTTTATCTTTGGCCAATAATAACAGTCAGAAACAATCGCAAAAGTCTTGTCTCTACCAAAGTGTCCTCCCAAACCATTTCCATAAAGTTCTCTAATGATTTGTTCCCTTAAAGATCCTTCAGGAATGCATAGCTTATTCCATTTGAATAAATAACCATCTTGCAATCGGTATGGCAGACTTTCAGCTTCAGAAGAATGCAGTAAATTAGCCTTTATCTTGCCAAAACATGAATCTGAATCATACTGGTTTTTCAGTTCTTCAAAACCAGTAATTTGAGTGCTCAAAATTGACAAAATTAGGGATCTTCTACTCAATGCATCAGCCACAATATTAGATTGACCGGATTTATACTTTAGTGAGAAATTAAATTCATCAAGGAAAGAACTCCACTTAGCATGTCGATTGTTGAGTTTATTCTGAGATTTTAGATACCTCAAGGCCTGATGATCAGAAAAAACCACAAACTCACGATAAGCTAAGTAATGTTGCCAATGTCGAATAGCTCTTACCAAGGCATAGAACTCTAGATCATAAGTTGAGTAACGCTTCTTAGCTTCAGACAACTTTTCACTAAAAAACTCAAGAGGTCTGCCCTCTTGGCTAAGAACAGCTCCAATCCCTTCATGTGAACCATCACATTCGACAATAAATAATTTCTCAAAATCTGGAAGTGCAAGAACAGGTGCTCTAGTCATCAAAAACTTGATTCTTTCAAATGCCTTTTGTGCAAAATTTGTCCACTCAAACTTTTCTTCTTTCATAGATTCAATTATAGGACTCATAATTGAGCTGAAATTTTGGATAAATCTCCTATAGAAAGAGGCCAAACCATGAAAGCTTCTAACTTATTTGATGGATTGTGGTGCTGGCCATTCGGTAATTGCACGAACCTTTTCTGGATCTGGTTTTAATCCTTCAGCGGACACAATGTATCCTAGGAATACCACTTCTGGTTGCAGGAAACTGCATTTTTTTAGGTTTATGTGCAGCTGCTCTTGACGAAGTACTTCTAACACTTGTCGCAAGTGTTTTAAATGATCTTCCTCGGTGCGGCTATAAATCAAAATGTCATCGAAATATACCACAACGAAAGAATTCAAGAAAGGTTTGAGTACATCTGTCATGACTCTCATGAATGTGCTTGGTGCATTAGAAAGGCCAAATGGCATTACTAACCATTCAAATAACCCATCTGGTGTCTTAAAAGCTGTTTTCCATTCATCACCATGCCTCATTCTAATTTGGTGATATCCACTTTTCAAGTCAATTTTGGAGAACACTTTAGAACCCGCTAGTTGATCAAGCATATCCTCCAATCTTGGTATTGGAAAGCGATATTTGATTGTAATCTTGTTTATAGCACGACTATCTACACACATTCTCCAAGAGCCGTCTTTCTTTGGTGTTAATAAGGCTGGGCAGGCACATGGACTTTTGCTTTCACGCACCAGACCTTTTTCCAATAATTCCTTAACATGTCTTTCTATTTCAGCCCGCTGTAAAGGAGGCATTCGGTATGCAAGCAGATTTGGTAAAGCTGCTCCTGGTACCAAATCAATAGCATGTTGGATGCTTCTTAATGGTGGCAAGCTTTTCGGTACATCTTCATTAATCAGCTCCTTGAATTCCTGCAATAATCGTTGAATTTCAAAGGAATATTCAATTGATTTTTCAACCTGGTCAGCTCCTATTAGTTTGCTCACTAAGGCATATGTGACTCCCACCTCACTATGCGCAGCTGCAAATTCTTTAACACTTACAAGCCCATTTAATTTACTAGTTGCAGCTCCTTTATTTGTTGTTGGCCTTGTTTCTTCCTTGAGAGGATGCAAAGTGTACTTCTTGTTGTCCTTGTAGAACGAGCAAGTATTAGACCTTGTCTTGTGGTCCATATCATGATCATACAACCAAGGTCGTCCCACTAGAATATGCCCAACATCCATTGGTACTACATCACATAGTGCTTCATCTGCCAAGTCATCTCCCATTGTGAATTGCACTAAGCATTGAGATGTTACTAGTATCTCATGTCCTTTCTTCAACCAACCTACTTTGTATGGATGAGGATGTTTTGTTGTAGGAAGCTTTCATTTTTCTACGGCCTCCTTTGATATTATATTTTCCATACTTCCTCCATCAATGACTAAATTACACACTTTGCCTTCACAAATAACACGTGTACGGAAAATGCTACGCTTCCTCCAATCTTCTTTTCCTTCTTTGTTCATGGCTGTCATGACTGTTCGAACAACTAAAGACTCACCTTGAGCTGGGTGAACATCAATTTCTTCTACTTCCTCATCATATTCATCAAAAATAGGGCCTTGGTCTTCATCATACTCGGCTAAATTCACCCTCCTTTGTGGACAGATGAATGAAGTATGTCCCTTTTCTCCACAAGTAAAACAACGAACTTGAGAATTGTTGCCTCTTCTTGTAGACGAACTAGAATTGTTTTGTCCACCATAAGGTACTATACCTTTCCCTTTACCGTTCCCATCAACACGGGCTGTCTCTTCATTGTATTTATTAGTAGCGGCAGCCTCTTTCCCGCTTCGTTGAGTTGTTTGAATCCCTCTTGCAGGTCCGAAATTGTTTTGCAAATTGCTTTTGTTTATGGGCCTTCTAGCACCGTAACGAGAAACTCGCTTTTCAGCTGCTAAGGCATATTGACGAGCATCTTCAAGATTGTGTTATCGGACTATGCCCATTTCATCTCTAAGGGACTGATTCAAACCAGCAAGGTAGCGAGAGGTAATTTGTTCATTACTTTCAGATATTCCAACTCAAATGGACAAATTATTAAATTCTGCAATGTACTCTTCAACAGACATGCTATTTTGTTTCAAGCAGTGGAACCTTTCATATAGTTCCATTGCGTAATCAGCTGCTAAAAATTGCTTCCTTAGCTTAGTTTTCATGTGCTCCCACGTGCTGATTTTAAGCTTTCCTTGTCGTGCACGCTACTCCTCAACTCTCTTCCACCATTGAAGTGCAGTACTCTTTAATTTAAGCTTTACAAAAAGCACTTTTCGGGTTTCAACCATTGGTTTCCATTCAAAATGATTTTCTAAACTAATTTCCCAATCTAAATAGTCTTCGGCATGAAATTTTCCATAAAAATCAGCGACTTCAATTTTAACTCCTCCACTATTTAAATCAAGAGCATGAAGTAAACGCTCTTCCAATCTGCCTCGTGCTGCTGGGTTTGCAAGTCCAGCTTCATGAAAGGGGTTTACGTCCTCGACTTCCTCTTCACTCTCAAGAGCTTCTTGAAAATCAAGGTTTTGGTGGTTGCCTTCCGGAGTCTCCATTCGGGCTTCCACGGGTTCCTGACGCTGCAAAGCTTGTACAGCCCGGGTCAAATCCTCAATCATTCGCCGCATCTCAGCTATTTCATCTTGTTGGGGCCTCTGCCTCTGCCTCTTCCAACCATGGTTTAATTCAGACAAAAAAAAGAATCCTAGGATCTGTTTTTGTGCTCTGATACCAGTTGACGCAGGGGGAAGATGTAGGGCTGTCAGTTTTTAACAAGTAAGCTAGAATAGGGTTGATTGTGGGTGGAACAGTAAATAATTAGGTTTATAACCTTTGAATTAAAATTATGAGGAAAAATAAGATGATTTACAATGCTACTAGTGCTGTCTATTTATAGTGATAAATCCTAACTAGATTAGGAATCCTAATTAAAGAAAGAATTAAAACTCTATTCCTATTCAATGATAAAATAGTAAATCCTAATCAAATAAGGAAACGGAAAACTAATGCAAATCGGAAATAACACAGCAAATTAAATAAAATCCTAGTTGTGCTAGGAATCCAATTAGGACTAGGATTGCTCCTGCATCAACTGTACTACTCAAATTAACTGACACAACAAACCTTCCATCTCCCCCCTATGGGTTACTTATGCATGCATATTGGATAGTAATGAAAAATATGAACTTGAAGCTACAATTGTGATGGATATTAGCTAGATTGGTTATACACAGAACAAAATTCATTAACTAAAACATAGTACAAGCATATCGAAGGTATTGTTGACTTGAGCACAATTAACCATAATTTATGAATGTAGTTAGTTAATCACAATATTACCATATAAGTATCTGAATAGGAGGAAAACTATAAGCCTTTCACCATCACCTTCATCATTACATTACCTTTGATTCTAAATGTAGCTGCCAACCTCCAATGTCTGCACGTGAACCTGATGCCAGAAGAGAATTCTCACGGATGTCTATGGTATCTCCTCTCAAAGTTAGAGCACTTCCATCTTCATCAGCCAAATAGAAAAACAAATGCCCATTTTCCTTATCCCACTCAGGCCTGCAAGTTTTCCCATGGGGAACAATAATAATCATACCATGTACATTGCTCAACTAGTTGAAATCTCTATATTTCAGTGCCAATTCAATCTGTGGGGGGGGAGAAGAAGCATAACGTGCATTTGTGAGAAACCATTAAGATAGCAGGTGAAGTTATTTACTTTCCGCTTTGCACATCAATTCGAACTGCCCAATCCCCTCCATAGCCACTGCCTTCACTTTTAGATTTCAAGAAACTAGTTTCCAACTTCAAGCCATGATCAACCAGCACTTGGTGTCCAAAATCACGAGCATTATGTTGTGTCCAGCCATACGTGCTTAGCTCATCTGAGTCTTGGCATACATGTCGCATATGATACATTCCATCTTTTATGCCAATCCACATCAAACCAGCGACCAAAGACTGAGGAGTCCTGCCAGTCACCAAATGCAAGGAGACAAAAGAAGATAATTTAAAAAAATAAAAAAAATAACGGATTAGATAAATAACTAGATTCTTTGATAATCAAATAAACAAATTCATAAACGAACATCCAAGCAATACTTGAAGGGAATACCTGGCGCGAATTCCAAGATAAACATGAGGTCGATACGTTCCCCAGTATAAGCTCTCTTTATGCTCTCCTTGAAACTTCAATGATCAAATAAAAAGAAATCTTAAGCAATGATTAATAGAATGCGAAGACAAATATCGAAATTTAGAAGTAAGGCTACCTGAGGAAGGTCCATGATCTTCGGAGCAGGAAACGGAGTAACAACCCTAGGTCGCTGAGCTTCTTCACTAGGCTTTATGAGATTATGAATCAAGAAGAAGATAATTAAGAACGAGAAAACGCCAATTCCAAGCATGATTTTGAGATCAACATTTATGATTGGAATCAAATTGTGATCTTTAGTTCTATCTCTTCGTAACTTCAAGTTCGGTTTTGTGCTACCAAGAAGGCCGTCATCGCTGCCATCGGTTGAGGATTTGATTCTGCTCCGCGCACTCCTCCGGCCACTTCCAGCCATCTTCAGGGTAAGCAACTGTCAAAATTAGGTGTTTGCAGTTACTGCATTTAATTGGACAATATAAAGGAATGGAGGTTTTCAGAAGAGAGGATTGGCCAAGCAAGCCGGCTGTTGCTTCTTCTCCAGTCGTTTACAGTTTGAGCTAAAGCTAGTAGTCAAGTAGACATGGCAGACGAAAAATTAGCTGCTCATGTGGGCCTAAGACAGGCTTTGAGCAGAGCTAATCATGTTAAATTTGGGCTGTAGATGTCTTTTGGACTTTCCTGTTAGATTGAATCCACTGCAAAAAAAAGGCCCATTTGTGTGCTTAATTTTACATGAAGTAGAGAGTAAGTTTATATTCTTGGAAAAATCTTATTATTTGTTTTGGAAAATTTTCCATACGATTAACCAATTACTATTTCAGTGGTTTACTGATAAACCACTTCATACCTGTAACTTAAAGTCGAAACCTCTAACGAAGAGTAGTCAAGTATGGATATTTTTGTTTCAATATAGAAACGTTAAGACTGGAGAATAACAAATTACTTCATCACTTTTAATATTACACTCGCTGTTAAATCCTTTGAGTATTTATTATTTTTTTCCATTTAATCACAAATTAATTCCATTTAATCTATCTATTTATCTATATTATATATTCATCTAATCTATCTATCTATACTATATATAAAAGTGAAAATGAGAAAAAATAATGAAATTACCGATATTGTCCTTATGAGTTAAGATATCCTAAAATAACCTTAATTTTAATCAATTAAAAAATATTAACCTAAAAATATATATAATATTTTCTATAATTTGATTGGATGTTTTTTGACTTTTTTTAATAGATAAATAAATATAGATAATTAAGCATTTCAAAATTTTAAATTTTTACTATTATTATCTTATTGTGTCTAATTATATTTTATTTCATTGTATTATTATGTAAATTATTAAAAATAATTTAATAATTTTTAATAATTTATTATTATTATAAATAATTTATAGTTTAGGTTCAACATTATTATTTTAAATAATATATATAAATGAGGCATTTGAAAATTTTTACATTTTTTAATTTATTTTAAATAAATATATATAGATGATTCAGATTTAATTTATAAAGGATATGATTAAATTTTTTTTAATTAAAAATTGCACTCTAATTTGATTAGTCAAACATAAGGATAAAAATTATTATTTTTAAACATCTCGAATTTAATTAGTTACATTGATATCTTATATAATTCAAATCCTATTTCTATTAAAGAATATAATTTTATTAATAATTTTTTAAAATGCTTTCACGATTTTCATTGACTAAAAAAATAAAAATAAAAATTTATTATTGTTTATAAATATTTAATTTGATCTATTATATCATTTTTTTTTATTATTAACATATATTTATTTATTACAAGAAATACAGTAAAAGATATTAACAAAATATGTAAATTAATTATAAAATATATAATAGAAGCTATATGATGATTTTTATAAATCAATTTGGTTTTTCCTTAAAAAAGAAAATGAAAACAACTAAAGTATAATAAAAATTATATGAATCAATATGTTGACATAGAATCAAAAAAAAATATTTATTACATATATAAAATGTAATATAATATAACCACTCAATTTAAACAAAAGTTATACTTTATTATTATATAAATAAAAATTAAATGAGTATAAAAAATAAACATATAATGAGCATAGTCAATGTATAACACACGTCATAAAAAAGATTGATAAATTATAAAAGAAAACAATCAATACATTCAATTTTAGACATCATGTTGAATGAATAGCCATTCTATGTGACATAATATTTATTAACCTTACGTAGCATCACTAAATTCAAGCAATCCTATTTGGCACTTTCTAAACAACAAGACTTATATATTAAATAAGTTACATATTTTATAATTAATTTCATATTTAATTCAATTTTAAAATTTATGAACAAGATTTATAATAAAATTAGTCATATGACATGCTGCAGATTAATATTTATCAATAATTGACACAAATTAAATTTAATTAAAAAATTTAAATAAATTAATATGATGAAAAAATAATATTTGACAATTACTTTTTTTTTTATTCTTGGACCATGATAACAAAAGCTATTGATTCAACTTTTTCTATATATTTAAAGTGATAAAAGAATTCAACAAGAACGAATTAAAAACAGTAGTAGTACGGATTTAATTTCTACACTAACATAATTCATGAATCAAATCCTTATCTTTTGATAAAAAAAACTCATAAATTATACTGAAGAGGGTCGGTACCCAGTAGTAGAACGCGTCGGAAAATTGAATTTTTATGTTAGAATAGCCAGAAGTTACAGTTGTTCTCCAAATTTATCTCTGCCGGCGCTAGCTTGGCCGGAGAAGAAGGCAATGGAGGACCGAGAGGTGCTGGAGACGACAGAAGACCTAGTTTCACTGGATTATGGCTGGTCTTGCCGGAAAAATGAAGGGAAGCACTGAAGGAGGCTGTGCCGATCGGAAAATCATAACTCGCAACCTTTCCCTTCCTGCGTTATAGGAAGGAGAGAGAGAGAGAGAGAGAGAGAGAGAGAGAGAGACCGGAGAGACGCTGCCAACGAGTGGACTCGACCGGTTGAGCTGGATTTGCCGGAAAATGCAAGGATAACCGGGAAAATCAACTGTCCCGATCGGAAACTAAATCGCAACTTCCTACGATTGATCGGCGAAGCTCGAGCTCCGGTGAACAGAAATCGCAAAACGGGAAAGGGAAAAGGCTTGTCGGAGGAATCGGGGAGAGAAGAGAGGAGGGTTGGGATTTTTTTTTTTTTCCGTAATTTTAGGATTTCTGGAGCCTTCTAATTGGTCTAAGGCTGGTTTGATTTAATTTGGGTCTGATTTGCCCAATGTTTTATTTGACTTTCAATTGGTTTATGGGTTTCTTGATGGGTTTAATTAGTTTGTGGTTTGGTTTAACAATATAAACATGTATATGTATTAAATCTTTGTTAAACAAATTCACAAGCTATTGAAAGTATATAATTAAAAAACCTATTAAAATATAATAATTAATTCATCATTGCATAAAAATATTTAAATCCTTTGAAATTGCACACACTTAAATCTCTACAAAAATAAACAAAATAAAACTAAACTAAGCAAAAAATAAACAAAATAAAACTAAACTAAGCAAAATATAAAATGAAAAAACAAAACCAAGTAAACAACTCAAACAAAGTAACGAAATACCACAATATTCTTCTTTCAATCGGCAATAAGCTGAAGAAGTTAAATTTAAGAATTAAGTTAAGCTTTTAATAAGAGAAAGAAAGTTTAAAATTAAAAAAAAAAAAGAAAAAGAAAAATAGAATAGTGAACATAAAGAGAATCTTGAACTTTCCATTTATATATGACGATATATGAATATTCGTATTCTCAATCAGCAAAAGAAAATTAAAAGTTAAACTACTAATTTTACATCAGTCCAATTCTTTGAATTTAAAAATAAGATAAACCACATAAGTAGTCTTTTTCATGATAAACTCGGTAGCCTTTTTCATAATAATTTTGATATACTCATACAAACAATAAATTGAATTCAAAGACCTTAAATATTATCGACTTGAAAATATTCAACTTATAATAAGAAGAAAAATTAAATTTGTATCTTTATAATTTACTAAAAAAACTGAACATTATAATCAAACAAATCAAAAGAGAAAAAAAAAAAAAAGAAGAAGAATACTACTTATCATCTTATTTTATTATTTTTAAACTGAGACTATTTATGAACGTTGATAGGTTAATTATTATGAGAAGAAAAATAAAATTTGTACCTAACAATTTACTCAAAAATTAAAAATCATTACCAAACAAACCAAAAAAAATATGTATTTTTGAAACACATGGTTTTTATTAATATTTTTCAAATTATTAAAATTTTAAACATACTATATTTAATTTGAAGTTTAGACTGCATAAAAATAAAAATTTTTATATTCGTAAATGATGAAAATTTAAAGATTTAGACATTTTATTGTTTTTTATCACATATTTGATTTCTACCAAAAAAACAAATAGCATATTTGATTTGAATTTAAAAACTAATAAAAATCTTTATATATATATATATATATTAAATTTGTAAATTATGAAAATTTAAAGATTTAGACATTGTATTGTTTTTTATCACATATTTGATTTCTGCCAAAAAAAACAAATAACATATTTGATTTGAATTAAAAAACTAACAAATATATATATATATATATATATATATATATTATGAAAATCTAAAAAATATAATTGAAATATTTAATTTTTTTATATTGCCATAATTAAATGATTTAAAACTCATAAAAATAAAAAGACAATTAAGTATTGAAAAATAATTAAGGGAGAGAAAAAGTGGATAAATTCACAAAAAAAATATAAATCATATTAATCAAATATTAGAAATTTCACTTTCTTAAGAAAATACCACATCAGCATATAGAAAAAAAAAAATTTCTCCTTTATATATATATATATATATAATATGATATAATGATAATGATGTTTCCTAGCTTTGTCTCTTTTTTTTTTTCTCCATCTTTATCTTGTATCTTGTAACTCATTATATAAAATATATATATTATTTTAATATAAAAAATTAAAAATATTTTTTTTTCTCATTCCTAAATCATGATAAATATAAAGTATCTAGAAAAAAAAAAATATTAGATCTCAAATTTCATTTACATAAAAATTTCCCTTCATAGTGTTATGTTTTTTTTTTTTTTTTTAAATGAAATTCCTCCTTATCATCGCTATTGTGTATATGAAATATTAGGCTTAATTTCATCCATGGTACCTAGGCTACAACAATGGCATTCCTAATTTTTAATTTGTTACGCAAATATATATAAACTTTAATTGACGTTACAAAAAGTAAATCTGTCAGTTTCACCATTAGGGATTTGACGGAATGCTTATGTGGAAGAGAGAGAATGGGTGTGGCAGGTGTGGCAGTAAAAAGGACGTACATCTGTCCAATTAGCTTTTTAACTTAAACTTATTTCTCTCTCCTTACCTCTCCAATCTCTCTATTGCCTATCTCTTTTGGCGATTTGTCCCAAAATCGTCGTGTCTCCGAAAATGGCAACTGAAGTGTCACCGTGACCCAAAAGCATCGATCCAGTCCTCTTTTCTTTGCTCTCTCCACCATTTTCCTTCGTTTTCGTTATGTTCCCAAACTCTAAATCGAAACTCCATTGAAAAGGTTGTTGGAAGAGATCCTTGGCGTCAAGACCGCGAGAATGACTCCAAAAACATACGGTAAGATGATTTTCCTTTAGATAACGCTCTCTGTTTATTTTATTCACTTTCTCTCTCTCTCTCCTCTCATTATCTGTGAAATAGAGAAATATTTTATGAAAAAATTAATGTTTTTGTTTTGTGAAGAAAGTTCTAAATCAGAAAAAACTTCGATAAATATTTTTTAAAATTTTTTAGTGATTATTAAATTTCAGATTTTAAATTATTTATTCAAAATGAATTCAACAACTCAACAATTGATATTTAAATAGATTCTTTTAAAAGTCATTAAAATATTTATAACAATTAAAAATTTTAAGCTTAATTATAAACTTGATTTATGTATGCATATATTTAATATATTGATCCTTTTGCAAGAATTTAGGAAATAAATTATTTTTTATTTTATTTTTCCATCATTAGCAATTATAATATATTAAATATTTGGATTATTGAAAATAATTATTAATCATAATAAAAATAGCATTTTTATATTTAAACATAAAATCTGCATGCAAAATGCGGGAAGATAACTAGTAAATATATAAAAATTATATAAAAATTGAGTCATAGAAGCTTATGTGGCATTATTTTAGAATATTAAGTTGCTCATGTCGCAACGTTAATCTATTGAGTTGGAAATAATTTTTATATTTTAATCTAATGGTGAAAAATAATTCTATATCAATACAAAAATTTGTAACTTCATACCGGAGTTTTACCCTTTGATAAATTAGATTTAATTTTATTTAATTTCATAAAATTGAATGTACAGAATAAAAAATGTTCATTTTTTAAAAAATTTCAAACACAAATTTGGATTTAAATAAATTCATTTATTTCAGACATGGGGCCTTAATGCAGTTCCAGGGACTAACAAGAAAAGTAGATAGGTCCATCACATAGTGATGATTCTACTACTCCTAATAATGAATCATGAAATTTATTATGTCTCTTAGTGATCCGCATTTAATGAAAGCTTTATCTCTTGACATTCAAAGTTCTGGTTATGATATGTTACCAGGATCTGAAAATATCATTTTAATTTACCGAATATATTATAAAGCCATGAATACTGTCCTGCTTAATTGACGGGAAGATACTACTAAATTGATAATGCTTAAAGGAATGGCAACACTATTTGTTACAAATTTATCTAAAGGCAATTTAGTAGTACCCAAAGCCATCCAATGGGATCAGGTCAAACTACCTGAAAACTGGCTACTAGAAAATGTAATTCAACCCCAAAAACCTGAATCTCATGAACTAGATTCAGTAGAAGAATTACCTGAAGGATCAGTAGCCTTACGATTCTCAAGAAATAGAGCAATGAGATTAGGCTCGCGAAGGTCCTTTACTTGGCTCCCAAGCCCAACAGAATCTTACCCAATACCACCTAGAGCATCTACCTCTTCAATTGAACCACTTCGTAGGTCCAATTCCATAAATGGGCTCAATAGAACTGAAGAAAATATAGTTCAGCCCACGTATGAGATCAAAAGCCCAACACCATCTGACATGGGCTATGATAAAGAAAGTGTTAAATCTCACCCATTTAAAATAATGGTTCTCGATCATGACATATCTCCTTTTGATAAGTGGTTCCGTATCCATTTAAGTAACACAGAACAAGCCTATTGGCTCAAGAAATATAACATATATCAAACTCTCGACGGTACTAAAGACTTTAGTACTTTTGTGCAACACATGTTTAAACTACAGCGCAAACCTTTTCCCACTTTCACCAATGAACATTTTCTTGCTGGCCTCAATTCTGCCTATAAAACCTTCCATATGTCTCATGGTCAGCTGCAAAGTATTCACCCCCTGTTACAGCCGGTCTCCTATCCTCTTGAACATTCTTCCATTGAATGTTCGCCTTTTTCCCCCCGGGAGAGTACGTCTAGTTTTTCTCGCCAACAAAAGTTTATGAATTTACATCTGGCAGCTGTTGGAGAGCAACTTACGCGAATAGAAGGACAGGTTAGTCAATTGAAAGCTATAGGTACTATGCCTAAAGAAAGCTCATCCAAAATAGCCAGTCATGAAGATAAAGTTCTCTTTAAACCTATGGGAGCACCCTTTGAATTAAACCTATCCAAAAATGATAGTAGTGATTTAGTAGAAGAAATCACTAAGAGGTTAGCTAAGTTAGATGTAGACAAGAAACAGAAATCTATAGCTCCTCTTACAATAAAAACAAAATCAGATAAAGAGTCATCTGACACAGAAAGTGCTAAAGATAAGGAGCACTTAATCCAGTTAGAACGAATGTTTCAAAAGGAAGCCTCTACTATTAATAAAATCTCTTATCCAAAACCTAGAGGAATAGTAAAAGTCAAACCTTACTAACCAAGGCCATCTCTTGTGAATATGCAATATGAAGCAGATACATTTAATTATGTTCAGTATGATGGAACCTCTATAGTTGAATGGAATATTGACGGACTATCTGAACATCAGATAAAGAATGTCCTGCAATACATGACTATGTATGCCACTGCCTGTGTTGTGAAAGGCAATTCTGACCAAAGTATAATGAAAGCCATAGTAGCAGGCTTTGTAGGCCAACTTAAAGGTTGGTGGGATTTTTCCCTAACGAAAGAAGGGAAAGAGCAAATAGAAAATGCAGTAAAACAAGAAACTCGAGTTAGAGAGAATAATCAACCAACGATAGTTCAAATATCTGATTTAGTAAATATGTTACTTTATACCATAGGATTACATTTCATTGGAGCTGCTAGTATGCATTTAGACAGATCTCATGAACAACTCATCAACCTTAAGTGTCCTGATCTATCTCATTTTCAATGGTATAAAGATGTCTTTTTCACTGCTATGTTTGCCCGAGAAGATAGTCAGCATGATTTCTGGAAAGAAAAGTTCATTTCTGGATTACCATCATTATTTGCTGAAAGGGTAAGAACTAGGATCAAAGGTAGACATGATGGTATCATTCCCTACCATCTATACACGTATGGAGAATTAGCATCTGAAGTAGTCACAGAAGGAATTAGTTTATGTAATGAACTAAAAATTCATAGACAAATGAAAAAGGAACGAATGACAGGGAAAAGAATATTGGGAGATTTTTGTGAACAATTTGGGTATCCCTCACTAGGTCATTCTTCTAAAAGAAAAGACAAACATAAAACACCTAGATACTCCTATCGAACATATAGGAAGAAAAGGTCTGATAACTATGCAAAGGAGCCTAAACGATTAAGGAAAAGTCATAAACGCTCTAAAGAAAGTAAGGGCAAAAAGAAAGCTACAATAGCCTGTTATAAATGTGGGCGTATTGGCCATTATGCCAATAAATGCAAATTAAAGCAACAAATACAGGCATTAACAATTAATGATGATCTAAAGCTTTAGCTAAACTTTTCTTATCAGAAACAGCTTCTGATAAAGAAGATTTCGAAGTAAATGTTTTAGATTATACATCAAAATCACCCGACATAGGAGAAGTAGGCACTTCTAAAGAACTATCGGACTGTGATGGCAATTGTGATTATTATAAATCACTTTGCGCTATGAACGGTTTATGTGTTCTGACTAAAAAAGATAACCTTATCCTAGATTTAATAGACAAAATACCTAATCCAGAAGAAAAACGAGTTCAGCTAGAAATGTATCTTGAAATCAATAATGAAAAACCCAGTAGCTCCAAGGAACCACTGCAAAAGAAAATTGATGAAAAACCTAGTCAGTATGATATTCATGAAATTTGCGATCGAATAAAAAATACAAAAATACAAAGGGAGCCTACGCTTAAAGAATTAAAAGCAGAAGTCAATCTTTTAAAACAAGAAATGATGCACTTAAAAGAGTGGGTAGTTCTGCTTGAACTACTCAACAATGAAGAGTATGATCCTCGAGAAGAAGAAAAGGATCAGTTAGAGACAAATCAGTTACACTTTGTGAATCTGGTTGATAAAGTTATCACTCAAAAGTGGCACACTAAAGTAACGATAGTCGTGCATAAAGAATACATTTTTCATACTATTGCTTTAATTGACTTTGGAGCATATTTAAATTATATCAATGAAGGGCTAGTTCCTTCACGATACTTTACTAAAACTGTAGAAGAGTTAAATACTGCTGATGGTAGTAAACTGAAAGTGCAATACAAGCTAAAGAATACAGCGGTATGTAATAATGGTATTTGTTTTCAAATCCCATTCATTCTCGTCAAAGGATTGTCACATCCAGTGATTTTAGGCAATCCATTTTTACATATGTTATATCCGATTAAGAATATATCGGATGAACGAATTACAACCGAGTTAGAAGGAAAAGAAATTACCTTCCATTTTATATCACAACCACGAATAAAGAATATCGACATAATTAAACAGACAATTAAGTCTAAAGAAAGATTTATTAATTCCTTAAAGAAAGAAGTATCTATTAAAGGAATTCAAGAACAATTAAATAATAACAAAATACAATTACAACTGAAAACAATACAACAGGAAATAGAGTCTACTGTATGTTCTGAAAGCCCAATAGCGTTTTGGGCCAGAAAACGTCATGTGGTCAAGTTACCCTATGAACCTGATTTCCATGAAAAAATGATACCGACAAAAGCCCGACCCATAGCAATGGGGCCTAGACATCTTAAAATATGTAAAAGGGAAATTGTTGATTTGGAGGCTCAAGGTCTAATCCGTAAAAGCCATAGCCCTTGGAGCTGTGTTGCTTTTTACGTAGAAAATAATGCAGAATTAGAAAGAGGAGTTCCCAGGTTAGTCATCAATTATAAGCCCTTAAACAAGGCTTTAAGATGGATTCGATACCCTCTGCCTAACAAAAGAGACCTATTAAATCGCCTCTATGAAGCAAATATTTTTTCAAAATTTGATATGAAATTTGGCTATTGGCAAATACAAATAGCTGAAGAACATAGATACAAAACTGCCTTTACAGTTCCGTTCGGTCATTATGAATGGAATGTCGTGCCATTTGAGCTTAAAAATGTCCTCTCTGAATTTCAGAAGATCATAAATGATATCTTCAATCCTTATACTACTTTCTCAATAGTATATATTGATGATGTATTGATCTTTTCTCGATTAATAGATCAACATATGAAACATCTAAAAATATTTGTGAAAGTAGTTAAAGATAATGGGTTAGTAGTGTTCGATAAGAAAGTGAAACTATTCCAAACAAAAATTCGATTTCTAGGACACAATATTGAAAATAATACTATTATACCCATAGATAGAGCAATTGAGTTTGCAGATAAATTTTCCGATATTATTACTGATAAAACTCAACTACAACGCTTTTTAGGAAGTCTCAATTATGTTGCTGAATTTTATAAAGAGCTGGCTCAAGATGCAAAGCCACTATTTGAGCGGTTGAAAAAGAATCCGCCCACATGGAGTCATGAACATTCTCTAGCTGTCAAACGCATAAAAGCACGTGTCAAAACTTTACCGTGCTTAGCAATTCCTCATCCAGAAGCCTTTAAAATTGTGGAAACAGATGCATCTGATAAAGGCTATGGAGGAATTCTGAAACAAAGAATGAATCAAAAAGAAACCTTGGTCCGCTTTACTAGTGGTATATGGACAGGACCACGAGTTAATTATTCCACTGTGAAAAAAGAAATATTATCTATAGTTCTTTGTGTTCAGAAATTTGACTCTGATCTACTTAACCAAAAATTTTTTATTAGAGTAGATTGCAAAAGTGCAAAAGAAATTCTACTGAAAGATGTCAAAAATATCACCTCAAAATAAATCTTTGCTCGATGGCAAGCAATCTTATCATTATTTGATTTTGAGATTGAATTTATCAAAGGAGAAACTAATTCTCTTCCAGATTTTCTAACACGTGAATTTCTTTCAGGAACATTACAAAACAATGAGCTCCAAAAGAAGAATGTGGGTCCCGAAAATGTATGGCACAACCCAAGAGGGGGGTGAATTGGGTTTTCTAAAAACTGAAATAAATTTTAGAAATTCTAAACAAGAATTAGAATTCTAAGTGCAGCGGAAAACACACATAACTTTGTGAGAGTAGAATATGGATTAGAATCTCCTCACAATGTTCTAATTTCAGATATAGAAAGTCTGTGCAAAGTGCAGCTATTGATTAGAACAGCTTCACACTGACTTGTACAATATCAGAGCTTCTTTATGAAGGAAAGTTATCGAACTTAGAACTTCCTCATAAAGTTTGCAAAACCATATAACGCTATGTGAAAGATAGTTTTTAAAATTCAAAACTTCTTCACAGAGCCTTAATCAAATATTAAAGTAACTTTATGATGGAGAGTTATCAGGATTAGAACATCCTCATAAAGTCTAGAAAATAAAATAGAAACCCAAACAGTGAATTATACTGCGAATAGAACAACAGTTAGAATATTGTATATTCACTTTATTAGAATACCAGAGTTCTAACGTTTAGAATAGATGAGACTTATTGCAGTTTTAGAACATCTGAATTATTAACAATTTCAGCGTTACTAAAAATTAAACAAGAGTGTAAAAGAGACAGTATCAACCAAACTTCAGAAATAAAGAGATCAACACCGAGAGTTATAGTGGTTCGGCACTAACTCGCCTACATCCACTCCCCAAGACGTATCTTGAGATCCTCCACTAAGTTATCTCTTTTAAAGGGTAAGAGACAAACCAATAGTACAAGGCAATAGATCAAAAACCTAGATCTACCCTTTTGTCCCACTAGATTTTCCAAAGGTTCTAGTTAACCTTAACCCTTTCTGTTTTTGGTAGAGTACAGAAAACTCGATTCAAGACATTACTATCCCACACATGGAGAAGGTCGCTTGATAACCTTTATCTCAATAGCTTCTAACCTAAGCTATTACATACAAAAGTTTAACAAATAAAGAGCCTGTCTACTATAGATTACACAATCTAAATAGACAGAGAGAAACGCCTATATAAGCACAGGAAAAACAATTTTATCAGATTAGAAGATCAATTAGAACACAGATCTGTTTTTCAAAAGTAATTGATAAAATTCTATTCACTTTAAATATTGAAAACGTTAAGTGTAGAGATGAAAAGAAAAAATGGGGGTAGAGAGTAAGTTTTGAGAGATAAGGATTCGTTCAATGAGAGAGTGCTCTTAAAACAATAACTCTTACTTCACCAAATGTTTAAGGCGTGAATGTTCCTTTATATAGGAAGCAAAGGAGCTGTCGCCTTTTAGAAAGAGATAGAAATCAGAATATCTTATTTCCTTGTTTAGAAGATATGAAAATCTTTGTTACCAAAAATTATTTTATCCCTTTTGGTAAGAGAATAAAACCCGATTTTTCCTTTAGAAAAGATTTTCGACAGCGTTTATTTTGGAAGGATATTCTTACTAAAACCGAAAGAGATTCTCTTTTGTTTTTAAGGTAAGAGAATAATTTTAAGTACTTTAGATCTATCAAAATATTATTTCCGAAAAGAAAGAGATTGAATTACCAAAAACATTAGAGAAGAGATCTCTATAGTTTTAGGAAAACAAAACTTTTCGATTTAAAGGAATATTTTCGAAAATACATTATTTTGAAGAAAACTAATTTTCTGAAAAATATTTTTGAGAGAGAAAAAGATTTTTGTACTCATATATGGATTTTCTCTCTATCCTACAAAGTTTCCTAAATTCTTAGCTATTAGGTTCTTCGAAAACTTCACACTCAATGTAGGACTTGCCTTGTACGATTTCTTTCCATAGAAATTCTGCATAAAATAAAATTAGCACAAATAACATAATTTTAAATTTATTCATTTTGTATTAATCATCAAAATCCGAGATTAAAAATTGACCCTTGAGCCAACAAAGAATTGAAGCTTCCTCTTCCTTGTCTCAAGATCCAGACAAACCAAGATCTGATGCTTATGAAGCTAGCATTTTAGGACCACATGAAGACGGTTTGCCATTAATAACCCTTAATCATATTTTTCTAATGCCAATTACTCAAGAACATAGGGAAATGGCGCTTCATGAAGTTGCAAAATTCTATACAAAAAATCATTTCTTTCATCCCTATTTGCCTAAAGATTATCTCTTTTACCAGGCCATTCTAGAAGCCACTAGCTCGGTCATTTTCTCTCCTGTGGTCAGAGGAGAAGGAGAATGGGCGTATAGTAGATTTATAATTAAACGCATCGTCTCTCAAGAAGACTAGGGAACTGACCTTTTTCAAACTAAAGAATTGCACCAATGCCGTCCCAGGTATTTTAACTATTTTGATTATATGGACGCATGGAGTAGTGCTCTTTGTTATGATAACCGCCAAAGAAAATTTAGTTGGTTTATAGCCTTTAATTTGGCTAAAGAAGAATGGTACTTTCCTCTTTGGTTCCAAGAATGGTTTTACAATTGGGGACTTTTCCCTATTGTAATGCCTCATAAGATTCAAACCATTTATGAATAGTTTTGCGAGCTGAATCGAACTCTTAAAAATCCAAGACTTACTTTTACAGTCGCCTATAAAATTCCATGGATTATTAAATGGGACTATCAAATTGTGATAAAGAAGCAATTAAAATGGGAAGATTCTAAGGTTGAAATCCCATGGTTAGCTCGCCGTATACTTTTACGATGGTGGGATAAATGCAATTTCTTTAATCCGCCATCTGTATATGCTGCCAAAGGACTTTTAGATTTTGCTAAAAAACACACTCCTATGAAAAATCAATCTTCTGAAGTAACCTCACCATTAAATTTATCTCAATTATTAAAAGACATTTTTCACAATGTTCCTAAAGAAGAAATAAAGAAACAATTATTTCAAGCTCTGGACGTTGATCTACCCACTAGCAAGGGTAAAGAGAAAGCTGAATCCTCCAGATCTAGGCACGAATGTGTCCAAGAGGATAATGATTCTTCTGACAGTGATAAGATTATGAATGACATGTTTGTCTATAGTTAAGACCCCTATGACATCTAATCCTAGCCAACTGGCAATATTCGCATCTTATCTACTTTGCTAAAGATAAAGCAAACCTTATCTCCGCGTGCTAAAGAAAAGATAAAGCACGTCTTATTGTCTCTGTTCTGACGCATGCCATGACGTCAGCGGGTTGCTTTTTTTTAGTGTATATATAGAAGTGTGTGTTTGTCATTTAAATCATCGCAAAATTTGTAATAGCTTTTAGTTTCTCTAAAATTGGAGAGTCTAGAGTTTATCTACGAAGCCATTAGAAAGCTTCAAGAGCAAGTGTGTGACATCGACGAGCAGTTAGGACAGCTCTGTCTTGCCTGTAATAATCTGCAATTTGATGTAAGTTTGTTTTAAATATATCTTATGTCTTTTATTATTTCTGCTATTAATAATTTATGTTTGATTGATTTTATGAATAGAAATCAAATTCGTTTCTTCAAACAGAAACTCATAGAAACTGGTCATGATATATTTGAAGAACATATAGAAACCCATAATCAGTATTGTAACTGTGCTGAAACTGAAAGAACCCTAGCTCTGTTTAATGTTCTTATACGCTTTTTAGATCAGCTGCTTGCTTAATAAAAAAAAAAACAAAAGAGAGTATCCACCTGGTCCTGTTCTGGTATCCACCGTCAATATTCCATTCAACTATAGAGGTTCTGTCATACTGAACATAATTAAATGTATCTGCTTCATATTGCAGATTCACAGGAGATGGCCTTGGGTAGTAAGGTTTGACTTCTACTATTCCTCTAGGTTTTGGATAAGAGATTTTATTAATAGTAGAGGCTTCCTTTTGAAACATATGTTCTAACTAGATTAAGTGCTCCTTATCTTTAGCACTTTCTGTGTCAGATGACTCTTTATTTGATTCTGTTTTTATTGTAAGAGGAGCTATAGATTTCTGTTTCTTGTCTACATCTAACTTAGCTAACCTCTTAGTGATTTCTTCTACTAAATCACTATTATCATTTTTGGATAGGTTTAATTCAAAGGGTGCTCCCATAGGTTTAAAGAGAACTTTATCTTCATGACTAGCTATTTTGGATGAGATTTCGTTAGGCATAGTACCTATAGCTTTCAGTTGACTAACCTGTCCTACTATTCGCGTAAGTTGCTCTCCAACAGTTGCCAGATGTAAATTCTTAAAATTTTGTTAGCGAGAAAAACTAGACGTACTCTCCCCGGGGGAAAAAGGCGAACATTCAATGGAAGAATGTTCAAGAGGATAGGAGACCGTGTAACGCCCCAAAATTTTCGCATCTTAAAATAATATTATTTTATCGGGTCATGAATGGTGCTATAGAAAGGGAGATAATATTTTATTTAGATCCGAGGAAGATATTGAGTATGATTAACTATGAATGGGTAGTGATTTACCAGTCTATGAATAGTACCACCGGTCTGTGAATAGTACTACCGGTCCGGGAGTCGGTATTATTTTGGTCCGAAAAAATTACTATATATATTTTATATTTTCTTTAATATAACAGAGTCAGTGATGCATGTGGCCCGACATAACAGAGTCAGTTTAGGTATTTTAGCCATAAGTTGAGCTATGTATCTCCAAATTGGACACAAGAGAATGGGTTGGAAAACTAAGAAGTAGACCTACAACTTTCATGAAGGACTCAGACACAAATGGAAAATAGAAATGGTCGAAAACTAGTCCTTAATCTCACCCAATACCACTTTTTCCAAAATTCAGCTTACTTTAACCATATTAATGTCAACCTTTACACATGCTACCAAGTATGACATTGCTCTCCAATAATAGGTCAAACTACTATCATGATCCAAAACATTTATCCACATTCTATCTCCAATACCAATTCATAGAAGATCCGCTACAGAGTCAAATTCCTTATCAAACATATATAACATATATCTTCACTTAATTACTTATATTCCTTAAATCAAACATAACTCAAGTTATGTCTTAAAAACACAGCAAAGGTCAAGGATATTTTAATGCTGGAAATTTCCTATGCCTTGACTCATAGGTTTATTTGGATAAATGTATGTATGAATCATGTGTGATGAGGTTCTCTTGATTATTTGTATGTTTGAGGATTGATTTGACAAAAATAAGATATAAGGTTGAAAAGTGGTATTGTGGATATGTTTAAATGGATATAAATGGGAAAAATTGTTGGAAATTTTGGGATAAAGTGTGGAATTAGTTTAGATAATGCATGATGAGGATAGAAATGGATACCTTGGTGCATAAGAGTTATGTTAGTATGCTTGGTTGGAGAAGGAAATTCCTCCCCTTGGTTTTCATTAAGAGGCCAAACCACTCTAGGGTGGTAAGGCTTACTTAATTATTTTTTGTATGGTATAAGTATGACATAAGTATGATTATTTTGATAACTTTCATATGTTTAGAGTTTTTTTTAAAAAAAAAAGGGTATTTAAGGTGTATGTGCTTTGAATTTTGAATAAGGAAAGTATGATAAATTTCATTATGATGTTAAGAAAGTTTTAAAAGAAAAGGAAGTTATGAGAAATTTTCCTATATTAAGTATAGATATCTATATATATATTTTCAATATTTCCTTTGAAGAATGTGGTAATTTTTTTAAGTTGTAAGTTGAGAAATTTGAAATGATGGGTATTAAGTAATGAAGAGGTTTTGATTAAGAATTATTGCTTTTGTGAAGGAATGATTTTGATTTGGGCTCTACTATGCATGATTGAAACGTGGTATGATGAGATTGATTTTGTTATGTGAAGCTATGATTATATGCTAGGGTTATCAGCCCTTATAAATAGGCGGACGCGCTTATTTGTGTGATGGGGGTGGTGCTTTCATAGGCCACGGTGGTGCTTTCATAGGCCACGATTGTGTGATGGGGGTGGTGCTTTCATAGGCCACGATTGTGTGATGGGGGTGGCGCTAACATAGGCCACGATCAAATCTGCTTATGTTCATTCTGTATTAGTACGAGCCTTAACTAAAGAATTAACATATTTGTATTTATAATCATCTTATTACTTTCAAAGTATTTGAATTAAACGAATGAGATCATATTATTTTAGTAAACCTTACTTTGGAAATTAATGATTATGTTATCAAATGAATTTTCAAAGCATGATATTCCGGTACATGGTTTTAAACATAAATAGTATATGTATTGGTATAATAAATGTGCAAGTAATGAATTTATGAGTTGAAAGAATTAAATTCTTTATGTTATTAATTAATAGTTTATTTGATATTTCTTTTGCTATAAATGTACATGTATGTTGAAATGTAATGATTTTATGTCATTTGTGTTTTAAGTAAGTTGTCATCACAACTTTAGTAAGTATGTGAATTATGAGCACCCCTGAGTTTTATACTCAGCGCGTTGATTTTTATCACGCGCAGGTTAAAGACTGTGGTTGCTGCTTGAAGACTAGAAGAGTAGCATCAGGGCAGAAGTGACTATTGTGGTAGTAGTAGATTGAGATTTATGTACTTAAGAACTATGGCATGTATAAATATTATATTTTCAGAGATTGTATTATTTGAATTATAACTTAAGCATGTAATTAGCAATTATGTTGGTGTCTATATTCGGAGATAAGCATAAGATTCATTAAATGATTGAATATAAAATATTTCAAAAATATTTTAAGAGAGTTGGTATGATTAGTTTATTAAGACTTGATATATATACTGAATGCAATTAATTGATGAATATTAAACTGCTATTGAGGATTTATATAATTATGAAAATATAAAAGTGTTGTTGTGTTATGATGATTATGTGGAGATGTTGGGAGTTTGGAGTTTAATTGGGAGTGTTTTGTATTCATATGTTTGGCGAGCTCAGTTTTTAAAAGGGAAATTCTTACAGTATTTATGTAGGATTTTTCCCAATCTATTTTTCAAAAAAAAAAAAAAAAAAAAAAAAGAGATGAAAACGAAATGAAATGATTATCTATAAAAAAAAATTACTCGCTACACTTGTGAATACTCAATTACTTCCAATTCATAATCTTATTTAATGATTTGTATGTTAAGTTAAGACGGTGTCTCCGGCACCGAATGTGGCATCCGTCGTCGGGTCTCACGGGACTCGGCGAAGGGTGTTACAGACCGGCTGTAACGGGGGGTGAAGTGAATACTTTGCAGCTGACCATGAGAAGTATGGAAGGTTTTATAGGCAGAATTGAGGCCAGCAAGAAAATGTTCATTAGTGAAAGTGGGAAAAGGTTTGTGCTGTAGTTTAAACATGTGTTGCACAAAAGTACTAAAGTCTTTAGTACCGTCGAGAGTTTGATATATGTTATATTTCTAGGCTTGTTCTATGTTACTTAAATGGATACGGAACCACTTATCAAAAGGAGATATGTCATGATCGAGAACCATTATTTTAAATGGGTGAGATTTAATACTTTTTTTATCATAGCCCATGTCAGATGGTGTTGGGCTTTTGATCTCATACGTGGGCTGAACTATATTTTCTTCAGTTCTATTGAGCCCATTTATGGAATTGGACCTACGAAGTGGTTCAATTGAAGAGGTAGATGCTCTAGGTGGTATTGGGTAAGATTCTATTGGGCTTGGGAGCCCAGTAAAGGACCTTCGTGAGCCTAATCTCACTGTTCTATTTCTTGAGAATCGTAAGGCTACTGATCCTTCAGGTAATTCTTCTACTGAATCTAGTTCATCAGATTCAGGTTTTTGGGGTTGAATTACATCTTCTAGTAGCCAGTTTTCAGGTAGTTTGACCTGATCCCATTGGATGGCTTTGGGTACTACTAAATTGCCTTTAGATAAATTTGTAACAAATAGTGTTGTCATTCCTATAGGCATTATCAATTTAGTAGTATCTTCCCGTAAATTAGGCAGGATAATATTCATGGCTTTATAATGTATTTGGTAAATTAAAATGATATTTTCAGATCCTGGTAACATATCATAACCAGAACTTTGAATGTCAAGAAATAAAGCTTTCATTAAATGCGGATCACTAAGAGACAAAGTAAAGTTTGGATAACAAGAAAAGTAGATAGGTCCATCACACAGTGATGATTCTACTACTCCTAATAATGATTTTACTACTCCTAAACATTTGTTCCTTTTGAACAGGCCCAGGTGGATACTCTTTTTTTTTTTTTATTGAGCAAGCAACTGATCTAAAAAGCGTATAAGAACATTAAACAAAGCTAGGGTTCTTTCAGTTTCAGCACAGTTACAATACTGATTATGGGTTTCTATATGTTCTTCAAATATATCATGACCAGTTTCTATGAGTTTCTGTTTGAAGAAATGAATTTGATTTCTATTCGTAAAATCAATCAAACATAAATTATTAATAGCAGAAATAATAAAAGACATAAGATATATTTAAAACAAACTTACATCAAATTGCAGATTATTACAGGCAAGACAGAGCTGTCCTAACTGCTCGTCAATGTCACACACTTGTTCTTGAAGCTTACTAATGGCTTCGTAGATAAACTCTAGACTCTCCAGTTTTAGAGAAATTAAAAGCTATTACAAATTTTGCGATGATTTAAATGACAAACACACACTTCTATATATACACTAGAAAAAAGCAACCCGCTGACGTCATGGCATGCGTTAGAACAGAGACAATAAGACGTGCTTTATCTTTTCTTTAGTACGCGGAGATAAGGTTTGCTTTATCTTTAGCAAAGCAGATAAGATGCGAATATTAGCAGTTGGCTAGGATTAGATGTCATAGGGGTCTTGACTGTCGACAAACATGTCATTCATAATCTTATCACTGTCAGAAGAATCATTATCCTCTTGCACACGTTCGTGCCTAGATCTAGAGAATTCAGCTTTCTCTTTACCCTTGCTAGTGGGTAGATCAAGGTCCAGAGCTTGAAATAATTGTTTCTTTATTTCTTCTTTAGGAACATTGTGAAAAATGTCTTTTAATAATTGAGATAAATTTAATGGTGAGGTTACTTCAGAAGACTGATTTTTCATAGGAGTGTGTTTTTTAGCAAAATCTAAAAGTCCTTTGGCAGCATATACAGATGGCGGATTAAAGAAATTGCATTTATCCCACCATCGTAAAAAGTATACGGCGAGCTAACCATGGGATTTCAACCTTAG
Organism: Jatropha curcas; assembly: GCF_041381405.1. NCBI lineage: Eukaryota > Viridiplantae > Streptophyta > Magnoliopsida > Malpighiales > Euphorbiaceae > Jatropha > Jatropha curcas. The sequence continues at coordinate 20,134,699 of NC_143156.1, read as the reverse complement.
AATTTTAATTGCTTCTTTATCACAATTTGATAGTCCCATTTAATAATCCATGGAATTTTATAGGCGACTGTAAAAGTAAGTCTTGGATTTTTAAGAGTTCGATTCAGCTCGCAAAACTATTCATAAATGGTTCGAATCTTATGAGGCATTACAATAGGGAAAAGTCCCCAATTGTAAAACCATTCTTGGAACCAAAGAGGAAAGTCCCATTCTTCTTTAGCCAAATCAAAGGCTATAAACCAGCTAAATTTTCTTTGGCGGTTATCATAACAAAGAGCACCACTCCATGCGTCCATATAATCAAAATAGTTAAAATACCTGGGACGGCATTGGTGCAATTCTTTAGTTTGAAAAAGGTCAGTTTCCCAGTTTTCTTGAGAGAAGACTCGTTTAATTATAAATTTACTATACGCCCATTCTCCTTCTCCTCTGACCATAGGAGAGAAAATGACCGAGCCAGTGGCTTCTAGAATGGCCTGGTAAAAGAGATAATCTTTAGGCAGATAGGGATGAGAGAAATGATTTTTTGTATAGAATTTTGCAACTTCATGAGGCGCCATTTCCCTATGTTCTTGAGTAATTGGCATTAAAAAAATATGATTGAGGGTTATTAATGGCAAACCGTCTTCATGTGGTCCTAAAATGCTAGCTTCATAAGCATCAGATCTTAGTTTGTCTGGATCTTGAGACAAGAAAGAGGAAGCTTCAATTCTTCTTTTGGAGCTCATTGTTTTGTAATGTTCCTATAAGAAATTCACATGTTAGAAAATCTGGAATTAGTTTCTCCTTTGATAAATTCAATCTCAAAATCAAATACTGATAAGATTGCTTGCCATCGAGCAAAGATTTGTTTTGAGGCGATATTTTTGACATCTTTCAGTAGAATTTCTTTTGCACTTTTGCAATCTACTCTAATAAAAAATTTTTGGTTAAGTAGATCAGATTCAAATTTCTGAACACAAAGAACTATAGATAATATTTCTTTTTTCACAGTGGAATAATTAAGTCGTGGTCCTGTCCATATACCACTAGTAAAGCGGACCAAGGTTTCTTTCTGATTCATTCTTTGTTTCAGAATTCCTCCATAGCCTTTATCAGAGGCATCTATTTCCACAATTTTAAAGGCTTCTGGATGAGGAATTGCTAAGCACGGTAAAGTTTTTGACACGTGCTTTTATGCGTTTGACAGCTAGAGTATGTTCATGACTCCATGTGGGCGGATTCTTTTTCAACCGCTCAAATAGTGGCTTTGCATCTTGAACCAGCTCTTTATAAAATTCAGCAACATAATTGAGACTTCCTAAAAAGCGTTGTAATTGAGTTTTATCAATAATAATATTGGGAATTTATCTGCAAACTCAATTGCTCTAGCTATGGGTATAATAGTATTATTTTCGATATTGTGTCCTAGAAATCGAATTTTTGTTTGGAATAGTTTCATTTTCTTAGCGGACACTACTAACCCATTATCTTTAACTACTTTCACAAATATTTTTAGATGTTTCATATGTTGATCTATTGATCGAGAAAAGATCAATACATTATCAATATATACTATTGAGAAAGTAGTATAAGGATTGAAGATATCATTCATGATCTTCTGAAATTCAGAGGGGGGGCATTTTTAAGCCCAAATGGCATGACATTCCATTCATAATGACCGAACAGAACTGTAAAGGCAGTTTTGTATCTATCTTCTTCAGCTATTTGTATCTGTCAATAGCCAGATTTCATATCAAATTTTGAAAAAATATTTGCTTCATAGAGGCCATTTAATAGGTCTCTTTTGTTAGGCACAAGGTATCGAATCCATCTTAAAGCCTTGTTTAAGGGCTTATAATTGATGACTAACCTGGGAACTCCTCTTTCTAATTCTGCATTATTTTCTACGTAAAAAGCAGCACAGCTCCAAGGGCTATGGCTTTTACGGATTAGACCTTTAGCCTCCAAATCAGCAATTTCCCTTTTACATATTTCAAGATGTCTAGGCCCCATTGCTATGGGCCGAGCTTTTGTCGGTATCATTTTTTCATGGAAATCAGGTTCATAGGGTAACTTGACCACATGACGTTTTCTGGCCCAAAACGCTGTTGGGCTTTCAGAACATACAGTAGACTCTATTTCCTGTTATATTGTTTTCAGTTGTAATTGTATTTTGTTATTATTTAATTGTTCTTGAATTCCTTTAATAGATACTTCTTTCTTTAAGGAATTAATAAATCTTTCTTTAGACTTAATTGTCTCTTTAATTATGTCGATATTCTTTATTCGTGGTTGTGATATAAAATGGAAGGTAATTTCTTTTCCTTCTAACTCGGTTGTAATTCCTTCATCCGATATATTCTTAATCGGATATAACATATGTAAAAATGGATTGCCTAAAATCACTGGATGTGACAATCCTTTGATGAGAATGAATGGGATTTGAAAACAAATACCATTATTACATACCGCTGTATGCTTTAGCTTGTATTGCACTTTCAGTTTACTACCATCAGCAGTATTTAACTCTTCTACAGTTTTAGTAAAGTATCGTGAAGGAACTAGCCCTTCATTGATACAATTTAAATCTACACCAGAGTCAATTAAAGCAATAGTATGAAAAATGTATTCTTTATGCACGACTATCGTTACTTTAGTGTGCCACTTTTGAGTGATAACTTTATCAACCAGATTCACAAAGTGTAACTGATTTATCTCTAACTGATCCTTTTCTTCTTCTTGAGGATCATACTCTTCATTGTTGAGTAGTTCAAGAAGAACTACCCGCTCTTTTAAGTGCATCATTTCTTGTTTTAAAAGATTGACTTTGCTTTTAATTCTTTAAGCGTAGGCTCCCTTTGTATTTTTGTATTTTTTATTCGATCGCAAATTTCATGAATATCATACTGACTAGGTTTTTCATCAATTTTCTTTTGCAGTGGTTCCTTGGAGCTACTGGGTTTTTCATTATTGATTTTAAGATACATTTCTAGCTGAACTCGTTTTTCTTCTGGATTAGGTATTTTGTCTATTAAATCTAGGATAAGATTATCTTTTTTAGTCAGAACACATAAACCGTTCATAGCACAAAGTGATTTATAATAATCACAATTGCCATCACAGTCCGATAGTTCTTTAGAAGTGCCTACTTCTTCTATGTCGGGTGATTTTGATGTATAATCTAAAACATTTACTTCGAAATCTTCTTTATCAGAAGCTGTTTCTGATAAGAAAAGTTTAGCTAAAGATTTCTTTAGATCATCATCAATTGTTAATGCCTGTATTTGTTGCTTTAATTTGCATTTATTGGCATAATGGCCAATACGCCCACATTTATAACAGGCTATTGTAGCTTTCTTTTTGCCCTTACTTTCTTTAGAGCGTTTATGACTTTTCCTTAATCGTTTAGGCTCCTTTGCATAGTTATCAAACCTTTTCTTCCTATATGTTCGATAGGAGTATCTAGGTGTTTTATGTTTGTCTTTTCTTTTAGAAGAATGACCTAGTGAGGGATACCCAAATTGTTCACAAAAATCTCCCAATACCCTTTTCCCTGTCATTCGTTCCTTTTTCATTTGTCTATGAATTTTTAGTTCATTACATAAACTAATTCCTTCTGTGACTACTTCAGATGCTAATTCTCCATACGTGTATAGATGATAGGGAATGATTGTAACACCCGCCGCCCGATCCCGAAAGACCCGACGGTGGATGCCACATTCGGTGCCGGAGGCACCGTCCTAACCTACATATAAATCAAACAATCATATTATGAATTAGAAGTGACTTAGTATTCACAAGTTTAGCAAGTAATAGTATTCTGTTTTGAAAATGATTTGGGAGAATCCTACAGAAAAACTGCAAGAGTTTCCCCTAAAAGTAGAAGTTGCCAAACATATGAATACAAAGCACTCCCAAATTCAAACTCCAAACCCCATCAAACTCCAATAATCAACACAATAGCACTTCTATAATTTCATAACTCCATAGTTCCTCAATAACATTATAATATTCCTCACTTCAATACATTCATTTAAATATATCAACTTCTAATGTTCTAACCATTAAATAAGTCCAAGTTTATCTCCCAATATATATACACCAAAATAATTTACAATAACATGCTTAAGTTATAAATGAAATAATACAGTCTCCAAAAATGTAATACTTATACATGCCATAATTTTTAGTTACATAAAATACTAATCAACTACCAAAAGATCTCTTCAACTCTGATGCTACTCTTCAGGTCTTTAAGCAGCAAGCACAATCTCCAACCTGCGCGTGATAAAATCAACGCGCTGAGTATAAAACTCAGTGGTGCTCATAAAACACAACAAACCAATGTTGTGATGACAACATACTTAAAAACAATCATTTATATACATAAAATCATTAAATTTGAACATGCAGTACATATGCACACCAACACATCATGCTTTAGAAATTCATTTGATATCATAAATAAGTTGTGGTAAATGAAGAGTTATTAACATAATGTGATATCATTTATTTCACTTCCTTAAAAATATTGTATAAGGGCTCACATACACTTAGGAGAAAAAGAAGCAGATAAGTTTTCATAGCTTATTCATAATGGCCTTAGGTCGCCAACCTTTTTATAACATATAGAGCGCGTCCGCCCTAACATAAGACACCCACGTGCCTAGCATATGATCATAGCTTCTTATCATAATGGCATCAAATGCCGAGCATGCTCATCATACATAATAAAATCAAATCATGCATCAAATCCACACCAAGTATATTAGAGCCCAAAAACATTTCTCATAAAATTCATGTTCTTTAGTCTTCTCATAATAAAAACTTAATTTAAACTTAAGTAATTCATAAAAATTCTCATACTTAAACAAAATGACTTAACATAGAAAATTTCCAGCATAAAAATAACATGGACCTTTGCTGTGTTTTTAAAACATAACCGGAGCTATGGGTCTCCAAATTAAATGAAATTAGAGTCGTTAGAAAGCTAAGACAAAATCCTATAAATGTTATGAAGGGATCACAGCCCAGATCAATATGGAAGATAACAAAACAAAGCTAGGAACACAGACTGACAGACCAGACCTGATTCAGCAGAACCAAGTCCATTGTTTCTTGAATTCCTACTAAACCCCACACTCAAATTAAACCAATCCAGAACGAGAGAAATCTCAAGACACAGGGAAACAACTTTTATGAAGAACTCAGAACCTAATCTTGTCATTATAGTGGTCAAAATGGGCACTAAAGTTAGTGATGCATGTGGCCCGACACAAACAGAGTCAGTTTGGGTGTTTCAGCCATAAGTTGAGTTATATATCTCCAAATTGGACATAAGAGGATGGGTTGGAAAGCTAAGAGATAGACCTACAACTTTTATGAAGGACTCAGACACAAATGGAAACTAGAAAGGACCGAAAAATGGTCCTAAATCTCACTCAAAATCTCGTTTTTCCCAAATTCAGTTTACTTGAGCCATGAAAGGAACATGAACCACAAAGATACAAGGTAGAAATGTCTACCACAACATAAATACTCATCAAACATCATCCAAGAGCATGTAATGGCAACCAAAATTCAACAAACCAATCATTTCATACAAAATCTCAAAATATACACATAATAGCATAAAGGCACAAAATCAAAATTTGAGTAAGGTAAGTGTGTTTAAGAACACTAACCTTCAAAACAAGCTTTAACAAGCTTTAATCAAAGCTTCTCAAGCTTTGGTCTTGCCTTTATCCTTATTAGAAGGCTCTCCACCCTCTACATGTGTTGACGCGTGTTTTTTATGCCCCGCCTGATCCAATGATGATACGAGGATGCAAAATGAATGGATTAATGCTATCCAGAAGTCTTTTAATCCAAGGATTTAAATTGAAAATGATGTTGAATAGTTGGCTGAGTCATAGCTGCGTCACGCAAGAACAGCTGCGTCACGCAACTGTTCATCCAAGAATAGTTGCGTCACGCAACTGTTCATCACTATTCATCACTGTTCATCACTATTCATCATTGTTCAACAAATCAGTAGCGTGACGCAGCTACAGTAGCGTGACGCAGCTACAGTGGCGTCACGCAGCTACAGTAGCGTGACGCAGCTGTGTCTTGACCTACCCTATAAATGCATCTCTTTCTCAGAACGAAAAAAAAGAGGAGAGAGGAGAAGAACGAGAGAACAACAAAAGAAAAAAAAGAACAAAAACACGATTTTGAAGCCCTAAAAAACACTCTCTGCAGCCACATTTTCCTCCAAACACTCTTGTGAGCTGATTTGAAGGAAAATTGCCATTAGATATTAAATCTAGGTGAATCAAATCATAAAAAGAGAGAAAGAAAAAAAATCAAAAAATAAAAGAAAACACATTTAAATCCTTGGAAACAAAGCTTCTGGAGATCAAAAAACATCATTTGTTGACACCATTGATCCATTTACAATCCTCAATCTGAGGATTAGGTAAGTCCTTTAACGTTTTGTATCTTTTATATATTTTGTGTTATTTTTACATACTTTTGTGGTTTTAGTAATCTAAGTTTCTTTAAATTGTATTCTGTTCATATTTGGCAATATTATACGTCCTTAAATCATATTTAAATAAGAAATGATGTAAATAAAATAACTTGAAAACGAATTCTGGGCAAGAACAGGTGCGTCGCGCACTATTTATGAAAGAACAGCTGCGTCACGCAGCTGTTCATCATGAACAGTTGCGTCACGCAACTGTTCATCATGAACAGTTGCGTCACGCAGCTGTTCATCCAAGAATAGTTGCGTCACGCAACTGTTCATCACTATTTAGCACTGTTCACGCAACTATTCACTATTCACTATCCACTGTTCACTATTCACTGCTCATGAAGAACAGTTGCGTCACGCGACTGTTCATCCAGGATCAGTTGCGTAACGCGACTGTTCATCGATTTTTCTAGAAAAATAAAAAATAATAAATTTTATACGAAAATAAAATCTAATTTCTTCAATAAATTTGAAAATGCCCAATTATGAACAGATCACAGTTTAAATTAAGCTTAGAATACTAAAATGCAATTTTATGTGTTTATTTATATGAATTTTGCAATTTATGTTTAAATGAAAAATAAAATTAAGTTTGTTGATTTATTTATATTTAAGTTTAATTTGTATGTTTATTAACAGTTTGCATTTCTAGTGTTAAATAATAAATATGCATGATTTTGGGTTTATGGGTTGGATTTAAATCGGGTAGAATGTATTTTAGGTTCGGTTTGTTGCCCGCCTTCAACCATAAGGCAAGAGCGGGTCTTTTTATTTATTTGGTTTGATCGCTTTGATTTAATTGCTTTGATTTGAATAATTGCTATGTGATAATTAGATTTGATTGGGACGATTAATTAATTTTCCACATAGGACCTCGGTTCGATTTAATCGGGTTGGGGTTTAATTAAATAAATTGGCTTTTCTAAAATAAAATAAAATTAGAAATTGTAGGTTAAAAGAGGCCGGTTTTCCGGGCGTCGGCTTCCAACGGGCTGACGTACCTAATTCCCTTACCTAGAACCTCATTGGTTCGCCTGACCAGTTTTCTAAAATAAGAAGCCTTGAATAAAATGGGTTTAAAATGGAGTCACTTTTACAAAAATAAAAACGGTCCCATTGCCGAAATAATGAGTGGCGACTTAAAATGTTTTTATAAGACCGATTTATTCGGCATCGCGTATCCAAAAAGGTTTTATCACTCTTTTCAATAAAACATTCAAGTAAAACAAAAAAAAAAAGAAAAATTCGATTTTCTCCGGGGGAAAAACAGTTTGGCGACTTCACTGGGGATTTTGCACCCATTAATCCCCGGTTATTTTTAATAATAAATTAATGGTTGCAATTAGGAATTGACTCTAAAAAAGCCTACTATTTCTAAATAAAATTGGTTAGAAAAAGCCGATGGAAAATTATTGATCGTCCGTATGTGCTTAAATTGTTTTCTTTTTTTTTTCTTTTCTTTCATAAGATTTTTGCATACATTCGTATTCCTCTTTTCTCACCTCATTCTACCCGTATCACCCTTCGGTACTGGTGTTAAGTTTGACGGTGGATCTAGCCTAAACCATGCGATTTAGGTGCATCCATCCGAGAATTAACATTACTACCAACCGCAAGCCTAGTACCTTAAAGGTGCGTCAAAAGGAGTAGGCCCAACAAAGCCCGAATCCTGTTTGCGGAACCCAGACTTTGTTAAACCCAATAAGACTAAAGCCAATGCATATAGTTGAAAACCTTAGTTACTTCCCCTAAGGTGCACCCGATTCTGTTTGTTGTTGTTATACCGAATTCATTTCCGAGAGATTATATCGTCAATCTCAAAACCCCATGTTGGTTGTCGAGATTAGACCAATTCCTAGGAAACAGATGTCGGAATTTATACCAATGGAATCCGTGTGTGGGAGAAATAAGGTTGGAAGGCATGCATTTCCCAACTCCCGTTCCCCTGTACGATATAAACTGTGCATATGTTGTGACATTCATGCACCATGTAACATTTTTCTTTTCAGCCATGTATTAATAAGAGCTAATTTTCGGTATGGACATTTGACCTTGATTTTGAGACTGGACCTCAAAATTCGTTTTGAATAATATAATGCAATCACTTATAGTGAATCAATACCCAAAAGAAAAGGGAGTTATAAGGGGGTTGCGATTCCTTCGTATTGTCAAATTTCTCGCATTATCTGAAAATAAGTGAGAGATTATAAATTTTGTAACAAAACAAAACGAGATCCTGCTTGGGACCATATGTTCCAAGGCAAAAAGTAAGGATACAAAAACAAAAAAAAAAGTAAAAAAGTAAAAAAAAAAGAAAAATCCTGCTTGGAGATTCTTCCATTCCAAGGCAAAAATTAAGGACACAAAAAAAAAGATAAAATAATAAAATATCCCGCTTGGAAATTCTTTCATTCCAAGGCAAAAATTAGGGACTTGAGAGAAAATAGTCGACTGTAAATTCCAAAAAGGAACGGTCAACGACAGATAATGTCAGAAATGTTTGAATACAAAATAAGTTATTATCATATTATTCACACCGAATTTTTGATTCCAGTCGTCGAAATCGAGATCTTATTTCCACACCGATCTTTAGCACATTAGAAATGCATTTCTCATCCTATGTGCTTTCATTTTCTCATGCATACATACAGGACCCATTTTAATTCAGGTATTTTTACCTATCAGTCAGAATTGATCCTTCTCGGGAAATCGCTTCGAGAGCTTGGAACCGACACCCTGGTCAACGCTTGCTCAGAGTGACCCCAATCCCTGAGCCTACTCCAATCAGTCCTGTGATTCACTCAAGTTTGACAGTTTCAGATTCAGATTTGGTAAAGATGGTTGATAATACTCCGAATGAGGCCGAGTTTTCTGAAGCCCAGATAAGAACTATTACTCAAATTGTAGCCGCTGCTCTCGCCCAAGACAGGGCACAAAATCAGACTCCTCCTGCATCAAGTAACCAACCTGTGGTTGAGGAGAGACAAATCCCAGAACTTGCTTCAGATAATCAGGCCTCCGTGGGTAACACTGTCCCAGTCGAGAATGACGTAATCAAGCAACTTGCTGAGCTGAAAGACAAAGTTGAGAAAATGTCTGTAGCGAAGGAAAAGGACCCGATCACCAACTTCCATGTAACTGAATATGTCTTGCACCCAACCAGCTCCACTTCGTTCAAAACTTTTAAACACACTATGTTTGAAGGAGATAATGATCCGAGATCCCATCTGTCCGAGTTCATTCGTGTTGCTCAAATGAACCGGTACAATGAAGAGGACGTGCTGCGGGCATTTCCCCAGACACTGCATAAGAGCTACCGGAGGTGGTATGATAATCTGGAGGTGGAAGTACAAAGGAACTGGGTCAAGCTTCAGATTGCTTTCCTTAAGCATTTCAAGATGGATGAAAGCGATGAGTTTAGTCTCCGTGATCTGGAAAGTCTAAGGCAGGAGAAAGATGAAAGCTTCTCTGACTACTACAGGAGGTGGAGAACCAAGCTATTTATGGTCCAGACAAGGCCGAAGGACCAAGAACTAATTAGAATTTTCTGTAGAAGCCTCTTACCTTTCTTCAAGGAGAGAATGCTGGCCCAACCTCTCACTGATTTTGCTCTAGTTCAGAGGGCCGGGCTGAATGTTGAGGAGCTTTACAAAGAGGAGAAGAAGAGAAGCCAGGGGTTTGTTAACTACCGACCTTCCCACAATGGTCATAATAGGAATGCTGGTCATGCAGCTACAAACCAGTCGGGGAGTAGCGATATAATTGGAGCTATTAGGGAGAAAGCGCAAAGGGAGTTCACTGATTTGGGTAGACCTTTAAGCAAGGTTATGCAGTCCTGTATCAAGAATGGTGTACTGTCAAAGTTACCCATTAATCCATCCAAGCCAATTCTAGGCAAGTTTATTGATCAAAACTGTGAATACCATCAGTGCAAGGGGCACTCTACTGATAATTGCTCCAGGCTCAAACATGAGATTCAAAACTTGATAGATAGTGGGAAGATCACCAAGCCTCCCAAACACAAAAGTTAGCTGTGATGGGTGAATTGAACAATTTTTTTTTTAATTTTGCTTTTTATTTTCCGAATGATTACTTTAAGAACAATATGGATGGATTTTGTTTACTATTTTAATCAATGGAATGAACTTTGATTACTTATTTTCTTATTTCTCCTGATTGTTATGTTTATGGCATTGATTATACCATACACATATTTGGCATAAGTGCATTGCATCATTTTGCATTTAACCTAAGCACCGTCGAAAATCACAAAATAATCGAAATCGGATCAGACTTTAAGCTTGAATTCAGAAACGATTCCCAAGAATCATTCAGAAGCCTTTGTCTGCAGTTGTGCTGATACGCCGGCGATCCATAAGTCAATTGCAAGACATGTCATCCCTACCGATTCGAATATTAAGCCAGTAATGCGAAAAAAGAATATGGGTCAGACCAAGAGTGGTAAAACAAGATGAAGGCTGAAGTTGAGAAGCAGCTAGATACAGATTTCCTGGAGGTAGTACAATACCCTGAGGGGTTAGCAAATATAGCCCTTGTGCTCAAGAAAAATGGAAGACTAACAGCCTGTGTCGACTGCAGCCTCGCACAAAGAGGGTTTCCCTATAAATGTTCTGATCAATAATGCTGCAAGAACGGGATGTTATTCCCTTACGTACAAAAAAAATGATGACAAAAAATAATATGATAGTTTAAAAAAATATATATGTATATATAATAAAAGAGAAGGAAGAGCTGAAAGTGAGTCTTCCAACAAAAAAAAAGAGTCTGTTTTATTTGCTGACTACCAAACAAGTGATTAGATTTATTGAGAAGAACATTTTCTGTCGCTATAGAGCTTCTCATCACATAGTTGCAGATAATGATCTTCACTTCAAAGCAGGCGTCTTCCTGAAGGGAAATTCAGACCCAACTGGCATGGATCGTTCAGAATCCAGAAACTGTTGGACAAAGGTGTTGCTGAATCGGATCGTTAATCAAGACCAAATGAAAAGGTTTTTATGTCTGAAATGATGGTTTCGATTAAAAAAAAAAAAAAAAAAAGGGGACTAGGTTGAAAAACCGAAAGGGCGACCTAGGCAAGAGATTCACTCGCTAGGTTGAAAACCTGTAAAGGGCGACCTAGGCAAAAGTTAGAGTTAAAAAAAAAATGAATGAAATGAATAAAAAAATAATAAATAAATATAAATAAAATTTTTGAGATTAACGCATGGTGCTTAGTTTAAATGTGAAATCTATGCCATGCGTTTGTGACATACATGTTACTGGTTGCTCAATGTCATCAACTTGACTAAAAGGAGAATAGGCGAATGAGTAGTCAGAATAAATGATCATTGTATTAAAGTAGTTTCTCTTTACTTCAGTATGATGTTGAAAGAAGTAAGAGCAATAAAGAGCTTGATAGCAATAAAGAGCTTGATTCTCAAATTCATCTTTCCTCTTGTTTCGGGGGCATGATTGTTGATTATAAGACCTCCCTCTCTGCCTATATGGTCAGCATTCGCTCATTTGCGCTGAAGATTTTCCACTATTGGTTTTGCCCGGGTATTGGATTCTCTCAGACAGCGATCAGGAGGACGAATACCATTTTCTCAGTGATTTCCTTGGAAGGATCAATAAAGAAAAACCATCAATAAAAATTCTTAGCCTTTAAATAGGTTCATGCATACATAATGAAGGTGCATATTTTATCTTTTTCTGCGCGTTGCGGGTGATAAAAGGCTCATCCCTTCTTTTTCAAGAGTGTAAATCCTTTTTGTTTATGTGCTTTTGCTTAGCTCCTATTTCATTGTCTTTTATTAACTTTGGAATAAAATTGATGGGCATTTTGGCCCACATTAACAAGGCTGACCACTCTTGTAAGTAGGTGGGATGCCTCTCTTTTTTGTCTCTGTGGCTTTGTTTCTTTTGTGCAGTAATAAAGCAAAATCTAAAAAAAGAAGAAGAAAAGAAAAGCATAAAAAAAATCAAATTGGAGTCGGTGTGTGGCTCGTATACCTCAATAATTCCATCTACTCACCTCACAGGGGGCAAAATCATCAGACACCCCCAGGTAAGTCTTCTTTCCACACCGCATCAGGGAAAGTATACCTAAAAATTTGGGACTAGAAAAATTTGGCGATTTTTGCTAAAATTCAAAATACTTTGCAATGGACAAAAATAAAGTTTTCAAGGTTATCTTAAAGGATAATATTTTTGGTCTCAGGACAACATTCCGGACTGGGGGGCAAAAATATAATCTTTTGCCCTGATGTAAAATTTCAAATTTTAAATTTCAAAATTCATAATTAATGCATGGGGCATGTGACGCCCCAACATTTATCACAGGCAAGATCTGTTTGTAAACAGAAATTGCCCTTTTTCTCTTGAAAATTTTTCAAGTCAACCGGTGATGGTTTCTCGAAGCTGATCAAGGTAATCTCAAAACCAAACACTCCAAAGCCGATTATGCCAAGCTGAGGAGGTGGACAAAGTCGATTAAACTGTGCTTTGGACCAAGTAAGGTCTATATATCTACAGAAATCAAGCAAAATCTGTTTTTACACAGAAATTGCTCTTTGACCTCACAGAGCGAAATCTGTTTTTACACAGAAATAGCTACTTGGTCCCATCTGTTTTTATACAGAAATCAAGCGAAATCTGTTTTTACACAGAAATTGCTCTTTGACCTCACAAAGCGAAATCTGTTTTTACACAGAAATTGCTCTTTGGTCCCATCTGTTTTTATACAGAAATCGTCCTTTGGTCCCATCTGTTTTTATATAGAAACAAAGCGAAATCTGTTTTTACACAGAAATAGCTATTTGGTCCCATCTGTTTTTATACAGAAATCAAGCGAAATCTGTTTTTACACAGAAATTGCTCTTTGACCTCACAAAGTGAAATCTGTTTTTACACAGAAATAGCTAGTTGGTCCCATCTGTTTTTATACAGAAATCAAGCGAAATCTGTTTTTACACAGAAATTGCTCTTTGACCTCACAAAGCGAAATCTGTTTTTACACAGAAATTGCTCTTTGACCTCACAAAGCGAAATCTGTTTTTACACAGAAATTGCTCTTTGGTCCCATCTGTTTTTATACAGAAATCAAGCGAAATCTGTTTTTACACAGAAATAGCTATTTGGTCCCATCTGTTTTTATACAGAAATCAAGCAAAATCTGTTTTTACACAGAAATTGCCCTTTAGTCCCACCAAGCGAAATCTGTTTGTATACAGAAATCGTCCTTTGGTCCCACCAACAATGATGATGCATTTTAAAGCTATTTGGATTTTAATTCTACTAATGTATTGCAAAGTTGATCTGTTTGTACACAGGAATTACTTTTCTCAACAGAACCCTGGACGTGGCCAGATGACCGCTGACGCTCAAATCTGTTTGTACACAGAATGCTGATGTAGTTCGACTGGAGCCTTTAGGTCAATTCAATCAAAATCCTTCGAGCCAGTCAAACCGAGCCTCGAAGGTATTTTCATATCCAACCGATCCGACTGGAGCCAACAAAGCCGATCAAACCAAGCTGAGTAGGTGGCCAGATGATCAAGTCAATCCAACATCGTTCGAACCGACCAAACCGAGCTTCAAGGATGATTACCGGATTGAAGGCGCGTCAATGGACCACTTTAACATTAATCGTTTATACAATTAATGATAAAGTGGGGGGGGGCAAACTGTTGACGCGTGTTTTTTATGCCCCGCCTGATCCAATGATGATACGAGGATGCAAAATGAATGGATTAATGCTATCCAGAAGTCTTTTAATCCAAGGATTTAAATTGAAAATGATGTTGAATAGTTGGCTGAGTCATAGCTGCGTCACGCAAGAACAGCTGCGTCACGCAACTGTTCATCCAAGAATAGTTGCGTCACGCAACTGTTCAGCACTATTCATCACTATTCATCACTGTTCAACAAATCAGTAGCGTGACGCAGCTACAGTAGCGTGACGCAGCTACAGTGGCGTCACGCAGCTACAGTAGCGTGACGCAGCTGTGTCTTGACCTACCCTATAAATACATCTCTTTCTCAGAACGAAAAAAAAGAGGAGAGAGGAGAAGAACGAGAGAACAACAAAAGAAAAAAAGAACAAAAACACGATTTTGAAGCCCTAAAAAACACTCTCTGCAGCCACATTTTCCTCTAAACACTCTTGTGAGCTGATTTGAAGGAAAATTGCCATTAGATATTAAATCTAGGTGAATCAAATCATAAAAAGAGAGAAAGAAAAAAAAATCAAAAAATAAAAGAAAACACATTTAAATCCTTGGAAACAAAGCTTCTGGAGATCAAAAAACATCATTTGTTGACACCATTGATCCATTTACAATCCTCAACCTGAGGATTAGGTAAGTCCTTTAACGTTTTGTATCTTTTATATATTTTGTGTTATTTTTACATACTTTTGTGGTTTTAGTAATCTAAGTTTCTTTAAATTGTATTCTGTTCATATTTGGCAATATTATACGTCCTTAAATCATATTTAAATAAGAAATGATGTAAATAAAATAACTTGAAAATGAATTCTGGGCAAGAACAGGTGCGTCACGCACTATTTATGAAAGAACAGCTGCGTCACGCAGCTGTTCATCATGAACAGTTGCGTCACGCAACTGTTCATCCAAGAATAGTTGCGTCACGCAACTGTTCATCACTATTTAGTACTGTTCACGCAACTATTCACTATTCACTATCCACTGTTCACTATTCACTGCTCATGAAGAACAGTTGCGTCACGCGACTGTTCATCCAGGATCAGTTGCGTGACGCGACTGTTCATCGATTTTTCTAGAAAAATAAAAAATAATAAATTTTATACGAAAATAAAATCTAATTTCTTCAATAAATTTGAAAATGCCCAATTATGAACAGATCACAGTTTAAATTAAGCTTAGAATACTAAAATGCAATTTTATGTGTTTATTTATATGAATTTTGCAATTTATGTTTAAATGAAAAATAAAATTAAGTTTGTTGATTTATTTATATTTAAGTTTAATTTGTATGTTTATTAACAGTTTGCATTTCTAGTGTTAAATAATAAATATGCATGATTTTGGGTTTATGGGTTGGATTTAAATCAGGTAGAATGTATTTTAGGTTCGGTTTGTTGCCCGCCTTCAACCATAAGGCAAGAGCGGGTCTTTTTATTTATTTGGTTTGATCGCTTTGATTTAATTGCTTTGATTTGAATAATTGCTATGTGATAATTAGATTTGATTGGGACGATTAATTAATTTTCCACATAGGAACTCGGTTCGATTTAATCGGGTTGGGGTTTAATTAAATAAATTGGCTTTTCTAAAATAAAATAAAATTAGAAATTGTAGGTTAAAAGAGGCCGGTTTTCCTGGCGTCGGCTTCCAACGGGCCGACGTACCTAATTCCCTTACCTAGAACCTCATTGGTTCGCCTGACCAGTTTTCTAAAATAAGAAGCCTTGAATAAAATGGGTTTAAAATGGAGTCACTTTTACAAAAATAAAAACGGTCCCATTGCCGAAATAATGGGTGGCGACTTAAAATGTTTTTATAAGACCGATTTATTCGGCATCGCGTATCCAAAAAGGTTTTATCACTCTTTTCAATAAAACATTCAAGTAAAACAAAAAAAAAAAGAAAAATCCGATTTTCTCCGGGGGAAAAACAACATGGAAGAAACTCAAAATCAAACAAAGAAAACAAATAAAAGAAGTAATTGGAGCATGATTAAGCATGTATATGCTAAAAGACAACTCTAAATCCAAAAATAATTCACTTATCATAAAATCACTTACTTGACCCAAGTAGGAAAATCACCAAATTCCTTGAAATTAGTCACCAAAGATTACTTCTCTAGCTTCACTCTCTAAGATTTATGCCTTAAATCAAGTTGGATGGGTGCTTACTAAGTAGGAATTGAAGAAAATGAAGAAGAAGAAGAAGAAGAAGAAGAAGAAGAAGGAGAAGAAGGAAACGTGTATGGAGAAGAAGAAGGCAAAAGTTGGTGCTCAATAATTGATAGTTGCTTTATTAAAGCAACTAAGGGGGTATTTTGGTCTTTTTTTCAAATATTCTCCAATTAAATTCCTTCAAAATATTATTTATCTCCACAAAAGTCTCTAATTTATTCCATAAAAATAATTCCTCAATTTTCCTCCATAAAAAAAATAATTGCTCAAATTTCCTTACTTAATATAACACCATAATTCACTATTCACTAGGTATCTAAATTCTCCAAAAATATTCCTTACTTACTTTCTACCCATAAAAACCATGCATACATGCTCCAAAAATGTTAAATAAAATATAAAACATAAATAGTAATTTTTCCGGACTAAAAATAATACCAACTTCCGGACCGGTGGTACTATTCACAGACCGGTAAACTACTATTAAAACACAGGAAAAAAAAAATGGGGCGTTACAGTTCTCCCCCCCTTAAAGAATTTCGTCCTCGAAATTCACCTGAATTAAACAACTGAGGATGTTGTTGTCTCATAATCTCTTCACTTTCCCAAGTAGCTTCTTCGGTCTTATGGTTTCTCCAAAGAACCTTTACCAATGAAATTCTCTTATTCCTTAGTTCCTTAATTTCCCTAGCAAGTATCCTCACTGGCTCTTCCTCATAAGTTAAATCTGGCTCTATAGTCACAGATTCCACTGATATTACATGTGATGGGTCGGACCGATACCTCCTCAACATAGATACGTGGAAAACATTATGTATCCTATCCAGGTCTGGTGGTAAAGCTAGTCTATAGGCTAATGGACCCACACGCTCAATGATCTCATATGGACCAATGAACCTAGGACTAAGCTTACCCTTTCTTCCAAATCGCAATATCTTTTTCCACGGAGATACCTTAAGGAAAACCTTATCTCCCACTGCATACTCTATATCCTTCCTCTTCAAATCCGCATAAGATTTCTGACGATCTGAAGCTGCTTTCAATCTATCTCTGATAATTCTGACCTTTTCCTCTGTATCCCGAATCAAATCTGGACCTACCATCTTGCCCTCACTCAATTCTGACCAACACAGTGGAGTCCTACATCTCCTACCATATAGTGCTTCAAAAGGGGCCATCTGAATACTCGACTGATAACTGTTATTGTAGGCAAATTCTACAAGTCGAATGTACTTCTCCCAACTGCCCTCAAACTCAATAGCACAAGCTCTTAACATATCCTCCAAAATCTGAATAACCTGCTCTGACTGACCATCTGTCTGAGGATGAAAAGCTGTGCTGGAATTCAGCTTAGTACCTAGGGCCTCATGTAGCTTCTTCCAAAATCTAGACGTAAATCTCGGATCTCTATCTGAAATGATGGAAGAAGGAACCCCATGTAATCTCACTATCTCATCTATATACAGCTCTGCATATTGCTCCATGGTGAAGTCGGTCCTAACAGGAAGAAAGTGTGCTGACTTAGTTAATCTGTCAACTATTACCCATACAGCATCTTTCTTTTTAGGAGTTCTGGAATAGAAGTAGGGTGTAACAAACCAGAAGGAAACTGATGCTCTGCTTTCACTTGCTGGCACGTCAAACACCTCGACACATAATCTGTGATATCCCTCTTCATCGCCGACCACCAATACTGTGATTTCAAATCCTGATACATCTTATTACTGCCAGGATGCATAGCATAGGGACTACTATGAGCTTCCTTTAAGATACTCTTCCTCAGCTCTGAAATTTTAGGCACACAAATCCGATCCCCAAAGTACAAGCAGCCGTCATCTTTAATCATAAATCTCTTTTTCCTTCCATCTCTGACTAGGTCTTTCCATAAGGCAATTGTCTCATCATCCTTCTGTGCATCTCGAATCTGCTGAAGTAGACTAGGTCTAATCATAAGCTCTGCCACGAGTGCACCATTACTAGCTACAGATAATCGCGTATTCATAGCACGTAAAGCAACCAAGGACTTCCTACTAAGTGCATCTGCTACCACATTAGCTTTACCCGGATGGTAATCAATGGTGAAGTCATAGTCCTTAAGTAGCTCTAACCATCTGCGCTGTCTCAGATTAAGCTCCTTTTGAGTAAGCAGATACTTGAGACTCTTATGATCCGTATACAGATGACATTTCTCACCATACAAGTAATGCCTCCAAATCTTCAAAGCGAAGACTATAGCTGCTAACTCCAAATCATGCGTAGGGTAGTTCTTCTCGTGTGGTTTAAGCTGTCTAGAAGCATAAGCAACTACCTTGCCCTCCTACATAAGCACACAACCCAATCCATTATGTGAAGCATCACTATACACATCATACGGTTTACCCGAAACTGGCTGTGTCAACACTGGAGCCTCAGTTAGCATCATCTTAAGCTTCGCAAAACTATTCTGACATTTATCATTCCACTCGAATCTGACACCTTTTTGAAGAAGCCTAGTCAAAGGAGCCGCAATGAGAGAAAATCCCTTGATAAATCTTCTATAATAACCAGCCAATCCTAAGAAACTCCGAATCTCTGTAACATTCTTCGGTGGCTTCCATTCAAGTATTGCCTCTACATTCTTCGGATCAACTCTATACCCTCAGCAGAAATAATATGACCCAAGAAAGCAATATCAGACAACCAGAATTCACACTTACTCAACTTAGCATACAACTGTCTCTCTCTCAATATCTGAAGTACAATTCTCAAATGTTGATCATGATCCTCTCTAGTCCGAGAATATACTAAGATGTCATCAATGAACACAACCACAAACTGATCTAAGTAAGGGTGAAAGATTCGGTTCATCAAATCCATGAACACTGCAAGAGCATTAGTCAAACCAAATGGCATTACCAAGAACTCATAGTGACCGTAGCGTGTCCTGAAAGCAGTCTTAGGTACATCTGATGCCTTCACCCTTAGCTGATGATAACCTGATCTCAGATCTATCTTCGAGAATACACTAGCTCCTCTCAACTGATCAAACAAATCATCTATCCGAGGCAATGGATACCGATTCTTCACAGTAACTTTGTTAAGTTGTCTGTAATCAATACACAATCTAAGTGATCCATCCTTCTTCTTTACAAACAATAATGGAGCACCCCACGGAGATACACTAGGACGAATAAACCCCTTATCAAGCAATTCCTGAATCTGTATCTTCAACTCTTTCAACTCAGCAGGCGCCATCCGATATGGAGCAATGGATATCGATGCAGTACCAGGCATAACCTCAATACCAAACTCAACCTCTCTCTCAGGAGGTAAACCAGACAACTCCTCTGGAAACACATCTGAAAAATCACATACTGTGGGTATATCATGGACACTAGGAGATTCTGACTCTAGAGCAAGTACACAGGCTAAGTAGGCCTCACAACCATGCTGGATCAATCTTCTAGCAGTAGAAGCAGAAATAACATTAGAGAGGTAATCCGACCTCTCACCCACAACTACAATCTCCTCACCAGATGAAGTCTGGAGTGTAATCCTCTTAAGTCTACAATCAATCATAACTCCATGTCTAGATAACCAATCCATACCCAAGATCACATCAAACTCCCGGAAAGGCAACTCTATTAGATCTCCTAGAAACACATGGCCATAGATTACCAATGGACAATCTGTATACACCCGATTAACTACGACACTATGACCTAAGGGATTAATAACCTCAATACTATGCTCTAACATATCAGCATGCATATTACCCAATCTACCCACATGTATGCCTAAATATGAATGAGTAGAGCCAGGATCAATCAAAGCATATACAGAAATATCAAAGAGAGAGAATGTACCAATGATAACGTCTGGGGCATCCTACTCCTCCCTAGTCCGGATAGCATACGCTCTAGCAGGTGCTCTGGACTCAAGTTTTTCCACTGTCTCTGAAACTGGCCTCTGACTCCCAATACCTCCTGTATCACCACGGCCTCTGCCTCTGCCTCTCGAAACATAAGGAGCCGACCTCCCTACCTGAGGAGCTGCACTAGCCAAAGTCATAGGGCAGTCTCGAAGCAAATGCTCTGTAGACCCACATCGAAAGCATGCCCCAGAAAATCTCCTACAAACCCCCGGGATGCTTCTTTCCACACTGAGGACATGGCGGAATATCAATCCATGTAGCACCTCCACCACTAGCAACAGATGTGGTCTGTGGAGCTACTCTGCCATGAGTACCCTGTCCATGTCTCTGAATAGGTCTAGACCAGGTCTGTGATGGACCCCTGTGCCTCTTACTACTAGACTGAGCCCTAGAAGTCTGTCCTGATACCATAACCTGAACCCTCTTTTGTTGACCCTGCTGACTCCGTTGCCTCCTAACCTGCTGCTCATTTCTCACTTCCTCAAGCTCTAAAGCTGCCTTCACTAGGGAAGACAATGATGTATGAGGATGAGCAACCAAATGCATGCGATATTCATCATGCAAGCCTTTCCTGAAGCGCTTGCATCTATCAGACTCAGTAGGAATCATCTCCGTAGCATACCTGCTCAACCGGATGAACTCTCTCTCATATTCAGCCACAGACATTCTGCCCTGTTTTAATGCTAAAAACTCTGCTTTACGTTGGTCAATGTAAAGCTCCCCAATATATTTCTGTCGAACTCAGAAAGAAAGAAGTCCCAAGTCCTCTGCTCAGCACTAACTGTCCGTGATATAGTATCCCACCACTGGTAAGCTTCCTCTCTCAATAAGGAAGTGGCACAAACCAAACTGTCTACAGGTGAGCACTGCATCTGCTCCAATATCCTCTCCACAGACTGGAGCCAATACTTTGCTGCAGAAGCCACATCATCCTTTCTACCCATAAACTCAACAGCTCCATATTTCCTCAGTTTCTCAATAGGGGGACGAACTGGAACAGGGGCTGGAGCAACTGGAGCCTGGGGAACAGCTCCTGCTGCCTGCCTCAAAGCAGCAACTAACTGCTGAACAAATGTATCCTGGTTAGGCCCAGCAGGATCTGCAGCAGCTTGCCCCACCCTCGAGGCGTGCTCTGCATCAGAACCCACAGCACCACTAGCGGCATCACCAACAGGAATACCACCAATAGGAGGGACATAACTATCCACCTCCTCATCTGACAGATGTTGAGACATCACTCAACTCCTACAAAGACCAAAAGGTTTGCATCAGAGAGAAGTTCCAAACCAAATCAATATGGCCTGTATTTAACTTAAATTACTCATACTCTCACTTCAAAATAGATAAATGCCTATATATGCATATAGTCCGAGAACCGCCTAAACCTATGCTCTGATACCACTAAATGTAACACCCGCCGCCCGATCCCGAAAGACCCGACGGTGGATGCCACATTCGGTGCCGGAGGCACCGTCCTAACCTACATATAAATCAGACAATCATATTATGAATTAGAAGTGACTTAGTATTCACAAGTTTAGCAAGTAATAGTATTCTGTTTTGAAAATGATTTGGGAGAATCCTACAGAAAAACTGCAAGAGTTTCCCCTAAAAGTAGAAGTTGCCAAACATATGAATACAAAGCACTCCCAAATTCAAACTCCAAACCCCATCAAACTCCAATAATCAACACAATAGCACTTCTATAATTTCATAACTCCATAGTTCCTCAATAACATTATAATATTCCTCACTTCAATACATTCATTTAAATATATCAACTTCTAATGTTCTAACCATTAAATAAGTCCAAGTTTATCTCCCAATATATATACACCAAAATAATTTACAATAACATGCTTAAGTTATAAATGAAATAATACAGTCTCCAAAAATGTAATACTTATACATGCCATAATTTTTAGTTACATAAAATACTAATCAACTACCAAAAGATCTCTTCAACTCTGATGCTACTCTTCAGGTCTTTAAGCAGCAAGCACAATCTCCAACCTGCGCGTGATAAAATCAACGCGCTGAGTATAAAACTCAGTGGTGCTCATAAAACACAACAAACCAATGTTGTGATGACAACATACTTAAAAACAATCATTTATATACATAAAATCATTAAATTTGAACATGCAGTACATATGCACACCAACACATCATGCTTTAGAAATTCATTTGATATCATAAATAAGTTGTGGTAAATGAAGAGTTATTAACATAATGTGATATCATTTATTTCACTTCCTTAAAAATATTGTATAAGGGCTCACATACACTTAGGAGAAAAAGAAGCAGATAAGTTTTCATAGCTTATTCATAATGGCCTTAGGTCGCCAACCTTTTTATAACATATAGAGCGCGTCCGCCCTAACATAAGACACCCACGTGCCTAGCATATGATCATAACTTCTTATCATAATGGCATCAAATGCCGAGCATGCTCATCATACATAATAAAATCAAATCATGCATCAAATCCACACCAAGTATATTAGAGCCCAAAAACATTTCTCATAAAATTCATGTTCTTTAGTCTTCTCATAATAAAAACTTAATTTAAACTTAAGTAATTCATAAAAATTCTCATACTTAAACAAAATGACTTAACATAGAAAATTTCCAGCATAAAAATAACATGGACCTTTGCTGTGTTTTTAAAACATAACCGGAGCTATGGGTCTCCAAATTAAATGAAATTAGAGTCGTTAGAAAGCTAAGACAAAATCCTATAAATGTTATGAAGGGATCACAGCCCAGACCAATATGGAAGATAACAAAACAAAGCTAGGAACACAGACTGACAGACCAGACCTGATTCAGCAGAACCAAGTCCATTGTTTCTTGAATTCCTACTAAACCCCACACTCAAATTAAACCAATCCAGAACCAGAGAAATCTCAAGACACAGGGAAACAACTTTTATGAAGAACTCAGAACCTAATCTTGTCATTATAGTGGTCAAAATGGGCACTAAAGTTAGTGATGCATGTGGCCCGACACAAACAGAGTCAGTTTGGGTGTTTCAGCCATAAGTTGAGTTATATATCTCCAAATTGGACATAAGATGATGGGTTGGAAAGATAAGAGATAGACCTACAACTTTTATGAAGGACTCAGATACAAATGGAAACTAGAAAGGACCGAAAAATGGTCCTAAATCTCACTCAAAATCTCGTTTTTCCCAAATTCAGTTTACTTGAGCCATGAAAGGAACATGAACCACAAAGATACAAGGTAGAAATGTCTACCACAACATAAATACTCATCAAACATCATCCAAGAGCATGTAATGGCAACCAAAATTCAACAAACCAATCATTTCATACAAAATCTCAAAATATACACATAATAGCATAAAGGCACAAAATCAAAATTTGAGTAAGGTAAGTGTGTTTATGAACACTAACCTTCAAAACAAGCTTTAACAAGCTTTAATCAAAGCTTCTCAAGCTTTGGTCTTGCCTTTATCCTTATTAGAAGGCTCTCCACCCTCTACATGGAAGAAACTCAAAATCAAACAAAGAAAACAAATAAAAGAAGTAATTGGAGCATGATTAAGCATGTATATGCTAAAAGACAACTCTAAATCCAAAAATAATTCACTTATCATAAAATCACTTACTTGACCCAAGTAGGAAAATCACCAAATTCTTTGAAATTAGTCACCAAAGATTACTTCTCTAGCTTCACTCTCTAAGATTTATGCCTTAAATCAAGTTGGATGGGTGTTTACTAAGTAGGAATTGAAGAAAATGAAGAAGAAGAAGAAGAAGAAGAAGAAGGAGAAGAAGGAAACGTGTATGGAGAAGAAGAAGGCAAAAGTTGGTGCTCAATAATTGATAGTTGCTTTATTAAAGCAACTAAGGGGGTATTTTGGTCTTTTTTCCAAATATTCTCCAATTAAATTCCTTCAAAATATTATTTATCTCCACAAAAGTCTCTAATTTATTCCATAAAAATAATTCATCAATTTTCCTCCATAAAAAAAATAATCGCTCAAATTTCCTTACTTAATATAACACTATAATTCACTATTCACTAAGTATCTAAATTCTCCAAAAATATTCCTTACTTACTTTCTACCCATAAAAACCATGCATACATGCTCCAAAAATGTTAAATAAAATATAAAACATAAATAGTAATTTTTCCGGACCAAAAATAATACCAACTTCCGGACCTGTGGTACTATTCACAGACCGGTAAACTACTATTAAAACACAGGAAAAAAAAATGGGGCGTTACAATGATACCATCATGTCTACCTTTGATCCTAGTTCTTACCCTTTCAGCAAATACTGATGGTAATACAGAAATGAACTTTTCTTTCCAGAAATCATGCTGACTATCTTCTCGGGCAAACACAGCAGTGAAAAAGACATCTTTATACTATCGAAAATGAGATAGATCAGGACACTTAAGGTTGATGAGTTGTTCATGAGATCTATCTAAATGCATACTAGCAGCTCTAATGAAATGTAATCCTATGGTATAAAGTAACGTATTTACTGAATCAGATATTTGAACTATCGTTGGTTGATTATTCTCTCCAACTCGAGTTTCTTGTTTTAATGCATTTTCTATTTGCTCTTTCCCTTCTTTCGTTAGGGAAAAATCCCACCAACCTTTAAGTTGGCCTACAAAGCCTGCTACTATGGCTTTCATTATACTTTGGTCAGAATTGCCTTTCACCGCACAGGCAGTGGCATACATAGTCATGTATTGCAGGACATTCTTTATCTGATATTCAGATAGTCCGTCAATATTCCATTCAACTATAGAGGTTCCATCACTGAACATAATTAAATGTATCTGCTTCATATTGCATATTCACAGGAGATGGCCTTGGGTAGTAAGGTTTGACTTCTACTATTCCTCTAGGTTTTGGATAAGAGATTTTATTAATAGTAGAGGCTTCCTTTTGAAACATTTGTTCTAACTGGATTAAGTGCTCCTTATCTTTAGCACTTTCTGTGTCAGATGACTCTTTATTTGATTCTGTTTTTATTGTAAGAGGAGCTATAGATTTCTGTTTCTTGTCTACATCTAACTTAGCTAACCTCTTAGTGATTTCTTCTACTAAATCACTATTATCATTTTTGGATAGGTTTAATTCAAAGGGTGCTCCCATAGGTTTAAAGAGAACTTTATCTTCATGACTGGCTATTTTGGATGAGATTTCTTTAGGCATAGTACCTATAGCTTTCAGTTGACTAACCTGTCCTTCTATTCGCGTAAGTTGCTCTCCAACAGTTGCCAGATGTAAATTCGTAAAATTTTGTTAGCGAGAAAAACTAGACATACTCTCCCCGGGGGAAAAAGGCGAACATTCAATGGAAGAATGTTCAAGAGGATAGGAGACCGGCTGTAACGGGGGGTGAATACTTTGCAGCTGACCATGAGAAGTATGGAAGGTTTTATAGGCAGAATTGAGGCCAGCAAGAAAATGTTCATTGGTGAAAGTGGGAAAAGGTTTGCGCTGTAGTTTAAACATGTGTTGCACAAAAGTACTAAAGTCTTTAGTACCGTCGAGAGTTTGTTATATGTTATATTTCTTGAGCCAATAGGCTTGTTCTGTGTTACTTAAATGGATACGGAACCACTTATCAAAAGGAGATATGTCATGATCGAGAACCATTATTTTAAATGGGTGAGATTTAATACTTTCTTTATCATAGCCCATGTCAGATGGTGTTGGGCTTTTGATCTCATACGTGGGCTGAACTATATTTTCTTCAGTTCTATTGAGCCCATTTATGGAATTGGACCTACGAAGTGGTTCAATTGAAGAGGTAGATGCTCTAGGTGGTATTGGGTAAGATTCTGTTGGGCTTGGGAGCCCAGTAAAGGACCTTCGTGAGCCTAATCTCACTGTTCTATTTCTTGAGAATCGTAAGGCTACTGATCCTTTAGGTAATTCTTCTACTGAATCTAGTTCATGAGATTCAGGTTTTTGGGGTTGAATTACATCTTCTAGTAGCTAGTTTTCAGGTAGTTTGACCTGATCCCATTGGATGGCTTTGGGTACTACTAAATTGCCTTTAGATAAATTTGTAACAAATAGTTTTGTCATTCCTTTAGGCATTATCAATTTAGTAGTATCTTCCCGTAAATTAGGCAGGACAGTATTCATGGCTTTATAATGTATTCGGTAAATTAAAATGATATTTTCAGATCTTGGTAACATATCATAACCAGAACTTTGAATGTCAAGAGATAAAGCTTTCATTAAATGCGGATCACTAAGAGACAAAGTAAAATTTGGATAACAAGAAAAGTAGATAGGTTCATCACGCTTCCACTGCGAGAATGGCGTCAGCACTGCGAGAATGACTCCAAAAGCATACGGTAAGATGATTTTCCTTTAGATAGCGCTCTCTGTCTATTTTATTCACTCTCTCTCTCTCTCTCTCTCTCTCTCTCTCTCTCCTCTCATTATCTGTGAAATAGAGAAATATTTTATGAAAAAATTAATGTTTTTGTTTTGTGAAGAAAGTTCTAAATCAGAAAAAACTTCGATAAATATTTTTTTCAATTTTTTAATGATTATTAAATTTCAGATTTTAAATTATTTATTCAAAATGAATTCAACAACTCAATAATTGATATTTAAATAGATTCTTTTAAAAGTTATTAAAATATTTATAACAATTAGAAATTTTAAGCTTAATTATAAACTTGATTTATGTATGCATATATTTAATATATTGATCCTTTTGCAAGAATTTAGGAAATAAATTATTTTTTATTTTATTTTTCCATCATTAGCAAGTATAATATATTAAATATTTGGATTCTTAAAAATAATTATTAATTATAATAAAAATAGCATTTTTATATTTAAACATAACATCTGCATGCAAAACGCGGGACGATAACTAGTAAATATATAAAAATTATATAAAAATTGAGTCATAGAAAGTTATGTAGCATCATTTTAGAATATTAAGTTGCTCATGTGGCAACATTAATATATTGAGTTGGAAATAATTTTTATATTTTAATCTAATGGTGAAAAATAATTCTATATCAATACAGAAATTTGTAACTCCATAGCATAGCTTTATCCTTTGATAAATTAGATTTAATTCTATTTAATTTCATAAAATTGAATGTACAGAATAAAAAATGTTCATTTTTTAAAAAATTTCAAACACAAATTTTGATTTAAATAAATTCATTTATTTCAGACAGGGGCCTTAATGCAGTTCCAGGGACTAAATCCAATCCTCCTCTCACTGGCAATACCTTTTAATGAACCGAGACTGAATTTGAAAAATATCTTCTCTCAAAATCTAACATGTTTCACCCACAATTTTCTTCACAAATACATGCCTCTAACCTTGCCCAAGCTATTATATCTTGAGCCATCTACCAATTCTATCTTTTTATTAATTTTTAACATGCTAATATATAAAACCCTGTCCAGAGCATCTTAGTACTTCTTTTAATTTCAGTAAGAGAAACGTCTTAAAAGATCAAACCTCTTGTAACTGAAGTTCATGTGTCCTCGAACGAACAGCTAAACAAAAGAAAAAGGCAAATAATGAGGCACAGATTAACAGTTTCAGCATTGTACATTATTACTCGGAGAATGAACAACAGAAGGGAGACACGGGTATTTTGTTCCATGAGCCTCAGATTGCAGTCAAATTCATATGATCTTTCAGTATATTAAAACACACAACAGGTCACTTAAAGCTCTCACTTGCATTTTGACACAGATAGTCACAGAGTTTACAGTTGAAAAGTATATCCACCAGATGTATTAGTAGCTATCAATATCTGTTTCTGGCCTTCGAAGATAGTATCGCAGAGAGTTCACCAGCACCTAAGGATCGTAAAGAAAATAAAGGATGGAGAATGCGTAAATATTAGAAACAAGCATGCAAAAAGAATCTCAGGCTACATTTGGTGAGGTACAATGGAGATAAAAAATAATCAAATGCATTTTCAATGTAAACAATTACAATAGAAATGTGTTTAATTACATTATATTTCACTGTGGCTCACTACATATAACGTTAATTTATAGTGTAAAGCATCTATCTTTCCAGACAAGAGATGCAAAGTCATTTAATAATTTCTAGAATCAACTTTTCCAAGGTAGCAAAGTATGCAGATAATTTGCAGTATATGTGCAACTAAATGTAACATAATCAAGTGAAGCTTTTAACGGCCAAATAATAGTACTTAAAAATTAGCAATTATTTCAATTTACCAAAAAGCTTTTGGTTTGGCAATCCTATGATGCAAATTTTAGTTTATCGTAATTTTATCACTGATCCAAATTAGGCCTGAACTTGTTGATCTGGAAAGTCTTCACTTTGTTTCTTTTGGCACAAACCATGTGGAAAAAATAAAAATATAGTAAAAATTCATGTCAGCTCATCATTTTAGGTTTAATAACTCAAATAAGTAAAAGAATCAGAGACAAAATTTAGGCCGGCCACTTCCAGCAAATTCAAGTATAATTTCGCTTTGAAATTAGATGGGTGCTAGAATTGAGAAAAAAAAAAAATAGTGCCTCATAGAATTGTCAGAAATAAAACTTTATAACAAAATTACAGAAAACGCTAAAATTGAACATTTTCTTTTTTTGTATTAAGTCATTTTTAGTTTAATGTAATGAACTGAGAATTCATTTGCTCACATTTTATCCAATTGCATTAGTACCAAACAAAGGCAGGTTTCATATGGGTAAAGAATAGTGGTTAGAGATCATCAAACAAATGTAGCTAGCCAGTTACCTGAGACAATGAACTGTTTAATGCTGCCCCTCTGTAGCTGACATGAAATTTGTCTTTGGCTACCAATCCCTGAGTGAAAAGAAGAAGTTAGTGATAAGTGCATGAAAAACAGATGAAAAATACTTGAGGGCATGTGAAGAGTGTGTTTTGAGGTGGAAAGGAGAAACCTCTGTTTCAATCTCTGCCGATTCTACATCGACATTGACATCAGCCATGATTTCAATGATTTCTACAAGTAATCCAGGTCGATCTGCTGTCTCAATGTAAAGCAAGCTGACAAAACAAAAATTTCTTAAAACATAATACATTGGGTAGGAAAATTAAAAAAAGGACATGTAAGCTCTGAATCATAATGTTTAATCATTAATCTCTGAATATGTGGGTACCTCTGCTTAGGTCCATCTTCTTTGAGATGTATATGGGTTGCAAAATCAACATCGAGCTGCCATAGATGAAATAATTATATTTTGTATAAACTCCTATTATATTTGAATTTGGTAATAAATTCTCCCAAACATGTCAGTAGTTAAATAAATAAATATAAGATTCAAAATTAAAATTAAATTAAATTAAATGCCCAATGTCAAGCAATAATTTACAGTTATTGAGAACTTTACAAAACAGCTCATGTCAACTTGATGAAGCATATTTTTATAGAGATAAATTGAATTCAAGTATATTGTGTAAAAAATGTATGATGAAAAGTTTTTCTTCCTTTTACTTTTGACATTAAAAATAATTTTTCCATAAACATGAAATGGATTGTTAATTGATAAGAAGAAAGAAAATGAAAAAAATAAATGTTTAAGACTAGAGTTGAAGAAATCAATACAAAAAAAAATGTACAAAATCCTATTATATTGAGTTAGGTAACAAATTTCCTATTAAAACCTGTTAATTGTTAAATAAAATAAATAAACATTTAAAATTAAAATAAATTAAATGAAGTCCCACACGTTGAGCCATGGTTGACACTTACCTGGAGCTTTACAAAACATAAAGAGTTGACTTATGGTTGACACTTTCTGAGTTTTGGCTTTATTATATATAATAAATAATAATAGATTTGCGAATAGGCACATTGACAAACAAATGATATTTAGCCTGATGATCTGCTAGTAAGCAGAATAAATAAGCTTTTATCAGATCTACATATAAAATATACTTTGATAACCACACTGCATATCAGACATTGAGGAGACCACTTGATAAATAAATCAATATAAAACTTCAGGGAAAATAGCTGCTTGTTGCTAGCTGGATTAAACAGTTTGAGGACATACATTGAAGGAAGGAAATTGAGACCATTCAAATGTTCAATCTCATGACTAAAAGAGCTTCTCAGTTCTATCTCTTCTTTCTGTTCATCATAAGGTAATACCTATTTCTTTGATAACACAGGGAAAAACTATTAATGCGTTCAAACTTGTATCCTTTATCAACCTACAAACAACTACTCAAGGTATGCACTTCAGTTTAGACAAACTGATGCAGGACCAAAAGTCTAGAACTTGTCACATTACTGTAGCATTATTGTTAAACATTTCACTACAGTAACAATTCTCAAATTAAGGTTATTTATGTTTTAATCAAGTTAGACTGTATTTAGAATGGTGAAGTCCTTCGATTTGGATTTACTATTTAGAAATGTATTCTAGTAGAATTTATGCTTTAATCTTCATTTTAGTAGCATTAATAAGACCATAGTTACCTGAAATGTGGTATGACCCGGGTTGTGACATGAAAACGGGTACGAAATACACCAGTTAAATAGAAAGGTGTATGTTTAGGGGTAGACTGAGTTGGTGCGCTATTTTGGTACATGGAACATGAATTGTATTTTTTGGGTCTCTAGCATTTTCATAGCTTAAATTTTACAACTAGTACAATTATTTTAATATTTTTTCTTGAGGAATTTTTCAAATTCAATAAAAAAATAATATCCTAAATCTAAAATTCCAACAAACTAATGCTATTTCGTAATAAACTAGCTGCTAGCATGTTAATAACAATAATAATAATAATCATAGGAAAAAATTGTTTTCCCATAAAATCTAAGTCTAAATTTACAGCTTTTCTTATTGATAAAGTTGCAATAAATACAAAATCCTCTCAAGTTCTAGGTATTTTAACAATTGTATTAGGATGCAATACATATCAAAATAGGATTATGAATTTGGCTGATAAATAGATTATTAAGATATGCCTAAAGCACACAAGACGTTAAACATCATAGAATATACCTATTAAATACAGGTACGCGATACTGAGGAAGGAAAGATGAGAACAATAGATGAAAAAATAAAAAATGCAGATAACTCGAGAATAAGGAAAAATGGAATAACTAAAATGGAAGTACTCAAAGTCAATTGTAAGACAAAAAAGTTAAGAATATACATATACTGAGATGGATATGTGTCACACAATATTGTATAAGATTAGGAATAATCACATCAGGCAAAAGATGCAAGCAGCAGAAGTTGGAGGTAAAATAAGAGAAGATCACTTGAGATGGTATAGTCATATATGACATGGATCCCCATATTGCCCCAGTTCTTAAATGTTATACTTGATAGTGGAGGATGCTAAAGGGGGAAGAGGTCGACCTAGAAGTGCTCGGAGGGAAGTTGTCATGAAAGATATGCAGCTTTTGATATTAGTAAGGATATAACTATGAACTGAAAATAATGGAGACAAAAGATCCATGTAGCAAACCTTAGTTGTTGCTGCCTATTTTATACCTTATTCTTAATGATTTTAAAATTCTCCTTCAAAAGCCTTTTTTCTACAAACAGTATTTCAAATTTTATTTTGACAAACTTTGCGTTGCATTAGTACTAAATTTGATCAGAACAAATTGGAAACAAAGGATTCATATAGCTGACCCCAACTAGTTTCAGACTAAGGCTTAGTCGTTGTTGCTGTGTTGTAATTGAGTCCTCAAACCATTAGAACTGTTTAATGTTTTCCGTAAACCTAATAGTGTTGACAAAAGTTTGATCTTTTATTAGTTAAGTCCTAAATGTAATAAAGTGTTGGGCTTCAATCCTAATACGTTTATTCTTGTTCTAAACAGCTACCATCTCTCAACCTTTTCCCACAAGCTTTCATCATTTAAAGAGGAAAAAAAGAAGACAGAAGTCCTATTCTTCTGTCTTCATCAGTTCTCTAGCTTATCCATTCATGTTTTCAAATGAATTCTAGGCCATCTGATCTCATCAATGATACCTTTGACCATTCCAGTGCCTTCTCTCTTTCTCACTAATCTGGGATATAATGAAATGATTTCCTTTTTATTTATTTTTTGCTTTAGGAATTCAATAGAACTAAATGTTTTAATGGAATACTGGTTTAATTTTCTACTCTAACTCATAATCTAGAATTTATTATTTGTAAATTTTTTTTTTGTTCCATCCTAGTTCCATCCTAACACGTGTTCTTCAGAGAACATCACAGCTCTCCTCTTTAAACCCTAAAAATCCTTATCAAACACTTTTTCACTACGTCCTCATGAGTATCTGTTGAAAGAATATTTCAAATTTCTTTTTTTATTGTGTGTTATATTTTCAATCTCTACATCACTATATATATACACAAGATTGTTCCAATATAGGAAGAGATCTAAATAGGAATAAACCTAAATTAGGAAAGACAATAAACCTAAACTAGGAAAGACAATATTGATTTTAATTACAAAGCTTTCAACACTCCCCCTCAAGTTGGTGCATAGATATTACTCATGCCCAACTTGCAAACCAAAGGATGAAACAGTTTGCTATTCAAACCCTTCGTGAAAACATCAGCTAGTTGCTCTTTTGAAGCTATATAGGAGACCTTTATAAGGCCTTCAACTATCTTCTCTTTTATAAAGTGACGATCAATCTCTATGTGCTTAGTTCGATCATGCTGGACTGGATTATTCATAATACTGATGGCTGCTTTACTATCACAAAACAAGGATATATTTGTTGTTTCAACCAACTTTAACTCTTCCATTAATCTGCGCAACCATAGGAGTTCACATATTCCTTGTGCCATAGCTCTATATTCTGCTTCTGCACTGGACCTTGCAACAACAGCCTGCTTCTTGCTTCTCCATGTGACAAGGTTTCCTCCAACAAAAACACAATATCCTGAGGTTGATCTCCTATCATCAAGAGAACCAGCCCAATCCGCATCTGTATAGCCTGTTATTGTCAAATGGCCATGTTTAGAAAATAAAAGTCCTCTACCAGGAGCTGATTTTAAATATCTTAGAATCCGATGCACAGCTTCTAAGTGAGACTCCCGAGGGTCATGCATATACTGACTCACTAAACTTACAGCATAGGCAATATCTGGTCTAGTATGGGCAAGGTAAATCAACCTCCCGACCAATCTCTGATACCTGCCAACATCAACTGAACTTCCCACTCCAGCTTGAAGCTTATGATTGGCTTCAATAGGTGATTCTGCGGGTTTACATCCCAACATACCAGTTTCTTTAAGGAGATCAAGGATGTACTTTCTTTGAGAAATAAAAATCCCTTTTTCTGATCTAGCAACTTCTATCCCAAGGAAATATCTCAACTTCCCCAAATCCTTAATCTCAAACTCCCTAGCTAACAAATTTCTCAAGTGAGTCATTTCTTCTTCATTATTTCCAGTCATCACTATATCATCAACATAAACAATAAGCAAGGTGATCTTACCTTTATGATGTTTGATGAACAAAGTATGATCAGCATCGCTCTGCATGTACCCAAAAGAAAGTATAGCTTTACTAAACCTTTCAAACCATGCCCTTGGTGATTGCTTCAGCCCATATAATGACTTCTTCAGCTTGCAAACTTTTCCTCTGGTCTTGTCATCATCAAATCCAGGAGGAATCTCCATATACACCTCTTCTTTCAAATCACCATGTAGAAAAGCGTTTTTAACATCAAACTGATGTAATTCCCAGTCAAGATTGGCTGCACAAGACAGCAAAATTCTAATTGTATTCATTTTGGCTACAGGGGCAAAAGTTTCCTGGTAATCAACTCCATAGGTCTGACTGAACCCTCTAGCTACCAATCTGGCCTTGTACCTCTCAATGGAACCATCTGCCTTATGTTTAACTGTGAACACCCATTTACATCCAACTGGCTTCTTTCCTGATGGAGGAGTTACAAGATCCCATGTCTCGTTTTTTGCCAAAGCTCTCATCTCCTCAACCATTGCAGCCTTCCATTTTGAGTCCTGTAATGCCTCTTGCCAATCCTGCGGTATAGAAACAGAAGAAACAGACAAAACAAAGGCTCTATAGGAAGGGGACAGAGCATTATAAGAGATGAAATGGGAGATAGGATGTTTAGTGCATGTTCTAACTCCTTTTCTAAGAGCAATAGGAATATCAAGGTCATTGTCAGAAGGGCTGGAATCAAGATTAGGATCAGAATCATCAGGAATTAAAGAAGACTCACCAAGTTCTTGTTCGGCTGTATTTTCAGAGCCTGAAATTGGAGAAGACGGTTGATCAGAGGTCTCATGCTCCATGGTTGTATCTGTATTAGTCCGTCGTGTGTAGGTTTTCAAATCAGGTCTATCCAATCTTTCTAGAGGTTTGGGTTGTTCTCTCCTACTATCTATGTCTACAGGAAACTCCCCCTGGAAAGGAACGTCATTCATCACCTCTTCCATCTGATATTTCTCCCCCTGAAGAGGTGATTGGGAAGGAAAATAAGACTCAAATTCCCGAAAGGTAACATCCATACTCACAAAATATTTTCTAGAAGGAGGATGATAACACTTGTATCCTTTTTGAGTAGCAGAGTAACCAACAAACACACACTTCAAGGCTCTAGGATCTAATTTGCTTAGACCATTCTGATGAACAAAACAAACACAACCAAAGACTTTAGCAAGTACAATATAAGAGTTTTTTCCTTGAAGAACCTCTAATGGAGTTTTAAAATTTAAAGTACGAAGAGGCATACGATTGATAAGGTAAGAAGCAGTCAAAATAGCATCCCCCCAATATGGTTTGGGAAGATTCATAGTGAACATAAGAGACCTAGCTACTTCCAGTAAATGCCTATTTTTTCTTTCCGCAACTCCATTTTGAGCACTAGTATTGACACAACTAGTTTGATGTATAATACCATTAGAATCTAAATAGGTACGAAAAACTGCATTCATGTATTCAGTACCATTATCAGTTCTTAGGATTTTAACATGCGCATCAAACTGAGTACAAATCATTCTATGGAAATTCTGAAAACACGAAAAAACTTCATTTTTTGTTTTCATCAAATAAACCCAAGTTAATCTAGTACAACAATCAATAAAGGTCACAAACCACCTATATCCAGAAAGAGAGACAGTTTTAGTAGGACCCCATACATCAGAATGAATAGTAGCAAAAGGAATCAAGCTTTTATTATTAATTTGAGAATAAGAATGCCTGGTGTGTTTGGCAAGTTCACAAGCATCACATACTAATGAATCGAAATCACACTTAGCAAATAAAGTGGGAAATAAACGTCCTAAAACAGAAAAAGAGGGATGTCCTAATCTCCTATGCCATTGAATAACTTCATGGGAAGGATTTCTAGAAGTTCCTAACAAAGCTTGACCGGTACCCGACTTTGAAAAACGACAAACGTCATCCAACAGATACAGTCCATCGCGCAAGCTACCACTGCCAATCGTTCTCCCCGTGTTCAGTTCCTGAAATATACAATGAGTAGGGTAAAAGGTTACTTTGCAATTAAGCGCTTTTGTGATTAAGCTAACAGATAATAGATTAATAGGGAATCTAGGGACATGAAGAACAGAGGAGAGTTTAATATTGGAAGTACAGTTAATAGAACCTGTGCCAGCAATGGGTACTAAGGAGCCATCCGCAATGCGAATTTTTTCTGTGCCTTGATACTTAGAATATGTAAGGAAATGTTTTATAGAGCCTGTTGTATGTTTATTTGCTCCTGAATCTATAACCCAAGAGGGTTTTGCAATTTTTGCAAGAAAGGTAAGAAAAGCATTACCTGAATTAACAAAATTAGAAGCTGCAGTCTGAGTTGAGGAAGAATCAAGCTGTGACAACAATCGTTTCAGGGACTGAATTTCCTTATCAGAAAAGCTACCAGTAGTAGATGTTTCCTCACATAAAGCTCCACCATCAGATATGTGCGCCTGCAGTCTAGAAGAACTGACCCGCTTTCCTCCACGCCCTTTAGTTGGGCGTCCATGTAATTTCCAGCAGAACTCCTTCGTGTGCCTGTTCTTACCACAATAGTCACAAAATAATTGATCTCTGTTTGAAGAACCGTTCTTGGCAGCCTGTATATGTTCACTTGCAGAATTAGCAATCAACCCTGCTTTATCAATTGTAGATCTGTGAACCATTGCATTCCTCCGAGTCTCCTCTTGCTGTACAAAAGAATATGCTTGTCGCAAGGATGGAAAAGGATCTCGTCCAAGAACTTGGACTCGAATTTGATCATACTCGTTGTTTAGGCCAGCTAGAAAATCATACACACGTTCTACTTCAATCAACTTCTGAACTTGAGTCGCATCATCAGTACATTTGGCTTGAAAGTCTTGGTAATAATCCAGTTCTTGCCATAACCCACTAAGTTCAGCAAAATACTGAGCGATAGTCAGATCTCCCTGTTTGGTTTCATGAACTTTCTGTCGCAATTCATACCTCTGAGCATAGTTTCCAGTTTGCGAATACGTCTGTGAAGCGGCATCCCATATCTTCTTAGCTGTATCAAGAAGCAAATAGCCTCGGGAAATAGTTGGCTGCATGGAATTTATTAACCAAGACATAATAAGAGAATTCTCGGATTTCCATTTGTTAAAGCCTGGATCTGTCGAACCTGGTTTAGTTGCGCCACCATCAAGGTATCCCTGCAAACCTCTTGCTTCAATGAATAATAAGCAAGATCGAGACCAAGCCAGGTAGTTTGTTCCATCTAACTTCACCGGACTAATCTGAAGAGAGGGGCCCTCTGAGTGAAAACCCATATCTACCTTTTTTCCGTCAGTCATATTGTCAGAAAAAAAAATTTTTAAGCGGCAGTGGCGAAGAACTGGCAGCGGCAGAAATCAACCAAAAAAAGGAAAAAATTGCAAAAAGCAAAACTGGTGCTGAAGAACCAGCAAGGGAAGAACGCCACAACAAATCGAGGCCGTCGGAACAAAAAACGTCGACGGATCTCGCCGGAAACAGCCGCACGCGCCGGCGCGTGAAGAACGGCCGAAAACTTCTGGCGGCGCGTGTGCACACGCGCGTGGTCGGACAGCGACCGGCTTGGATGGAGGGCCGATCGGCAGTCCCTCTTCCTTCTGAGCTGGGCGGTGACGGCCAACTCCTAACTCCGGCGGCACTGTGTATATCTCAGCCCTGTTTCAAATCGAAACCGTCGCCGAAAAAATTCACGGCAATGGCTCTGATACCATGTTGAAAGAATATTTCGAATTTCTTTTTTTATTGTGTGTTATATTTTCAATCTCTACATCACTATATATATACACAAGATTGTTCCAATATAGGAAGAGATCTAAATAGGAATAAACCTAAATTAGGAAAGACAATAAACCTAAACTAGGAAAGACAATATTGATTTTAATTACAAAGCTTTCAACAGTATCGTAAAATTTCGCCCCATATAACAGTCGAAAATATTTTGGGTCTCCAAATTTATACAGTATTGGAAATGCTTGCATATTTCCTTCTTCTCTCTCACCCACACACATATCTTTTCCCATGCTTCTTAAATAGAACTGGACTCGCTATATTATTCATTTACAAGACTTTGATGTGATGGCAGAAATCTGCAGTGTTCAACAGACTCAATAAAGGTGCAAAATAACTACAGCCCTAAATCCTAGACTATCAGCCAGATCCATTAGACAGCCAATTAATAAGACATGCAAGATGGTCAATCCTTGCCCAACTAAAATGAGGTAAACACATAAAAAACTTAAGCACAAAAAAATGCTGGCTGCTACAATAAAGCATGGAGCCTACAATTCAATATTTGAGTAATACTGAACAAAAAATAATAAACTTGCCCTAGAAATGGAGAAGCCAGAAGATTATAAATGTCAATGCAACAGCAAATTAACAAACCAGGAGATCATGCTTCAATCGGCTTGCAAATAATAATTTTCAAACGCAAACAACCTCAAAATATCATTTGAGGTAAACATTCAGGAAAGCAAGCAAGCACTGCCAAGCAGGCCTCAGTAGAAACATCCAAAAAAACTTAAGAAAATAAAAATTAGCTTGACAATGTTACCTTTTTCTCAGGAGCTTTTATTCCAAAAACCTCACCCATGGCAAGTAGCTTACTGGATTCCTAGAGAGAGCAAACAGGTATATATACCAATCATGCGGTCAGAAATGCAATGTTAATTCATTTTCATAAGAAATGTGATAGCTGAAAGCAAAATTTCACTTGCATCTATCCACAAACAAAAAAACCTTAAAAAAAAAAAGTTCAAAACATAAGAACATTTAAAAGACAACAAAAGGGCAAGTACTAAGGCAAAAAAAATGAACTTGGCATACATACAGGATGGTACTTCAAAAGATTGTTAATGATGGTAAGTCGAATTCTCTCTAACATATCTGGATCTTCAACCTTGCGCCCACTGTCCCTAGTATGATCAAAATCAATTTATAAATCCAATGACCAAAAAAAAAAAAAAAAAAAAAAAAAAAAGATTCTATAGCTATTAAGTCAGTGTATATAAAGACTTCATAATGGTCAAAACTACGGAAAAAAATGACACATCTCACTAAATTCTAATGTAAACACACTGAATTTTTTTAATCTCCAAGTCAAAGAAAAGCAAGAAGAACCAATGCCAGAGCATAAAAAATATACTTTTTCCAACAACCAGAGCATAAGAATCCCAATAGTAAGGAAGCTAACAGTAAGGGAGCTGGTTAAAGTAGAAGGCATATGAGATAAATCGATGTATATTCATCAGATTTGATTCATGTATATGGTTAATAATTTTGTATGGAGACATGCAGGTTGAAAATCAATAGTTTGACAGACTGGACTTTGGATGAAAGCAAATGAGGAAACAAAATGAGTACCACTACAAAACAATGAATGAACCTGGACTTGAAGCGCAAGACATTGTAAACCATTTCACAATTTTAGGAACCAGTAAGAAATTTTTGCAGGTCATGCATGGGCTAAACTCTACCCTAGCACAGGCCAAAGATGCTTAAGTTAAAAAATAACTTACAAACGTGTAATGAAGCATTTTGTTTTCTTGACAGATCCTTCAGTGAAAACAGATCCTTTTACTACATCCAATCCCAATTCTTTCAAGGCCTTCATCTGCCCTATGATAAACCAAGAAGATTCAGAGACATTCTAATGTTATTAAAGGAAAGGTTAAATGTTAAATATACATTTTCAAAAGGAACCACAGTCAGAAGTATTTAATTAACAATACTTTTAGAATGAGAATTGCAACCATATGCTATCCACATTGGGCATGATAATGTATCTAATACCATTTGAATGTATATGCACTGGCAAAAGCCTCGAGAATGATTGTGCATGCAGCACTCTATCTTGTAAGGCTTTTTAAGGAAATTGAGAAAATTTGCAAATAATATGCGACTAAAGCACCATTTGCTTTATGAAAATATTTTAATAGAAAACCATTTTTTGCATTATCTTGCTTTTACTCTTTTCTCTTTGTTTTCTAGGTGAAGGTTAAGCAATTGCATTTCCATTCTGGTGTTTAGCGTGCATATAAGAATTAGTCAATGATAAGGCTTTTCTTAATAAAAAAATATGGAAAAAAAGCATCATTTCTCTAGTCTGGAAAGAAGTCATTTTCTGGATTTTAAGAAAATAAACAAGACAATCATATTGACAAATAACCACTAACCCAAGGTTTTAAACCTGGCCCAATGATCAAACTGGTAAAAGCAAACAGCCACAGATCACAGGTTAGAGGTTAGAGGTTCAATGAGGGCCAAATTGGGGTTCAACCAAAATTAAATTAAATATAAAGTTACTAATTTGAATTTAAATAAATACAATAATATATTATAATGAAAATGCATGAACAGATTGACTACATCAGAATGCGACTTTCTCAAGGCATTAATGTGTAATATTGCAATTTCTCATAATTGTAGTTAAACAAATGATTAATAAAAAGAAGAGTTTTGTTTGTCAAAAAATTAAGAAATAAAATAAAATGGCTCTTTTCTTTTCAAGTTATTATATTAGTGTGGCTTCCATTGAGTATACGTGATTATTTATGTTACATTTAAATGCTCACCATTTTGAAATGAAAGTCATTTTGTGCTAGGATTTAATAAGATTGACTTTCAATGTTGTATTAAGAACTTATTTTTAAATTTAGATTCATACTTCATAGATATTGTGACAACAGGAGAAATATCTTTTGGTTTTATACTTGATATTGTAACTATTATGTCAAATAATGAACAATTCATCATTTTTCTTTGGGTTATTTAAAATTATAAAAACACAAGGATGGAAGGAAGACAGTGTTAATCATTGAAAAAGATAAATATATTATTTGTACAAAATAGTTCCAGCAATCAAACTTGGTTGAGTGGAAAAAACACCTCAAATTTGCTTGGGGACACGAGTTTTATTCCTCAAAATTCTGAAAACTTAGCACCACAATTGTCTAAATGTTTTCCAAACCTGAACCCGACTGGTAGATGGACTGGTTTCCAGGTTTTCAAGTATGATTTTTCTGAAAACCTTGCACTAGCCTCAATCACTGCCAGGTGTCACTAGTCTTAGTTGGCTACCATAGATCTCTAATGACAAGACTACCATAATTTACTCTTTTTTTTTTGTGAGTGCAGATTTGGGGCTGGTGGGATTGTTAAAGACCACATTTCAGAATCAAGGATTGAGTGAGGAGGCAAAACTACTTTACCGTATCAATGAGAGCTCCAAGACGATCTCCAAAGCTGATTTGTACAATAGTTGCATCAGAATCAGAGTCTTGATCAATCAGAACTACGGGCATTGGAACATCATAAGCATCCTGTTCTGAGCTCTGCAATTAGCATTATACTGTAAAATTTCCTATAAAGGCCAGCAAAAACTATTGCTACACTATTCTGCTAAAACTGATGAACATATTTCATATGAAATGTGTATCTATACCAATTTCCAAATAGGTAAAACATAGATACTGAACTCTACATGGTAAATAGCTTTTAACTATTTCAGTTGGACAGGTATAATCCAAGTAAAAAAGGGTCAATTTCAAACCAAAAATAAAACTACCCTAAATACAGCAGCTTCATAACACTATAACTGCAATATATAATAAAAATGACTTATATAACTGCTAGATATTTAGAGGAAAAGCATAGATAAAAAAGGAGTCACACCAGAAGCCATTCCACAGTTAGCGGATGGATCTTATTACCGAAGAGATGAAAAGTTGAGATTAAGTGTTGTTACACTCAAGCATAAAATTTCGACCTCCATATTTATCTGGCCAATCATAAACGAGAAGCTACAATGCTAACTTGCAATATTGAACCAAAGACATCGTAGTTAACTTGATGAATCAATTGATAAAATATGCAGTAATTATGCATGCCTACACTTCGTACTTGCAATAACATGCCAAATAGTTGTGATATATAGGCAGTACAAAAATGGCAAAGCCACATACAACACTAGCAATCCACACAAAATGCAAAGCTGCATATGAATTATCAGAAAATAGAATGAGGATAAATGCTCAATGTGATCCCTAAATTTTTATTAGAAGTTCAATTTAGTCCAATATTAACTTTTGGACCAATTTAGGACAATTTACCCCATTTCTGGTAGAAAATAACAAAAACATTAAGTTTTCTACTTTTAAAATAATTAAATTTTTAAAAACAAGCTAAAAAATGTAAAAATTGAAACCGTCTATTTTTATGCCCTTTTTTCTTCTTCATGCAGACAACAAGGTTGATTTTTATTTTGTCTTTTTTCTTTATGTTTTGAACTTTTAAATGTTTTATTTTTTTCAGAATATTTTTAAATTAGACAATTTATTATTTTTTACCAAAAATGGGGTAAATTGATCATAGACTCAAAAATTGTGTCCTAAATTGATCAAAGAGTTAATTTTTGACCAAAATGTACTAACGATTTAATAGCTACCTTTGTAGCTCCATGATGTTTCAGTTTATGCTCCTACCCATTATCTGGATATACCAAGAACATCTAAAGAAAGTTCGAGGACTAAATTATGAATTTATTCATAGAATGATGCCACACTAGGCAAAATAATTGGGGCGGTACAAAGTTCTCCGAATAAGCAGCATTTTCCTTATGTAATATGTATTTCAACTCAAGTTAATAATGTTGAGGCTTTTCTTTATCACCACTGACTATCTAAAACAAAGACATCCCTTCAGAACTATTTAGGACATAGCACTTTCGACCTGAAAACTATGCACTTTTGAGGGAGGTCTTTGTGATTTCAAGTAATATCTTACAGTTGAAACAACTATCTATATCATTTGGTATTTACTTTAGAAGCCCAGCGAGGAGACTTTCAAAGGCATAGAATGAACATATATCCTATCAATAATTTCTAAAACATGAGGATAAACAAGATCTAAAGCATCCACAGTTTAATACCCAAAAACATTAATATATGAACAGTTAGTGCTTGTGTCATAATTTTTGTCCTCATAGTTTCTCCATTTCAATTACACATCTCAAAATACAGCAAAATATAAAAACTGTACCTACCATGTTCTGAAAGCACTGCTCTCATATACTTCCCATGCATCAGATTGCATCCCTATTTTGGTTGTGTAATAAATTATAACAGATGCTAAATTCTATGCAGATAGCATAGGAAAGAATAACTAAGGAAAAAGTGGGAAAAGTCAGCAATGAGCCCTCACAGCTTCTAAACTTAAATAGGCGACTGAAGCCATGTAGCTGTTCGACCAAAACAGAGGTGTATTGGGATGTCAAATTTAATCTCAGTAAACAAATACTCCTTCTGACCCATTTTGTTTGCATAGTTTAATAAAACACGCATATTAAAAATTTAGTCAACAAAAGTTATTTTGCCTTTTTTTACCTTTAACTTATTAAGATATTAATAAAAGTTCTTCATTAAATGATGGATCATAAAGGTTATGATGAGAAAAATAATTGTTTATATGTATAAATTTAGAAACCTTGCAAACATTTTGGAACATCTAAAAAAGGAATACAAGCAAACAAAATGGGACGGAGAAAGTATTATAAACATTCAAATGCTCTTTTATGATTGGGTGTTACCTCTAACCTAACTAATAGCAAATATATAAAGATGGTAGACAAAGAAGGGCCATAAATCACTAGCAATTATTGGGCACTGAATAAAATGATCACCACCAATTCTCTTCAGTTCACAAATATTATGTGAACTTGGTATTCTTCCTGAACAAATGTTTATGAGTGACAGCTTGAGCAATATAAATAAAGCAGAAGTTTTAAGGGGGAAGCCATTCCTTCCAAGAGAGAAAGTTAGTAATATACCTATTCAAGCCCCTCAAGAATCTTTTAGCTCATTACAGTTTATGCACAATTACATAAATTGTAAATTTCTTTGCATGCTTCGTGAGCGGGGTATATTCACGGTTGGAGTGCTAACCAAGGAAGATGTAGACCTAGAATCACAAAGAAGGAAGTTGTTTCAAAAGATCCACTGTTTCTTGACATGAGCGTGGACTCACTATGACCAAAGCATAATGGAAATAGAGAATTCATATAGCTGACCCCAACTAGTTTGAGATTGAGGCTTAGTTATACCTGTTGTAAATTCTTTTGCATCTCCCCACCAATGTATGAATTAAAACCAAAGATCATGAATTAAATT
The DNA here is from genome assembly GCF_041381405.1 of Jatropha curcas. Lineage (NCBI taxonomy): Eukaryota > Viridiplantae > Streptophyta > Magnoliopsida > Malpighiales > Euphorbiaceae > Jatropha > Jatropha curcas. The sequence continues at coordinate 20,090,738 of NC_143156.1, read as the reverse complement.
CACTTCTCAAATTCAATGAAATGGTTTCCTAAAAAGGATTTACATCAACTACTACTAAAGACCCCATTAAGTTTCTCTCAACTACATACATGTCAACCATACATCAACTTCAAACATCAAACGTTGATAACCTACATTTCAAGCACAACAAAAGACATCCAGAATCCCAAGGCTCAAATAGGAAATGCTAAACGACCTTAACATGATCAAAAGCACCATTTCTTGTGGCATGGGCTAGTACTTTTACTCCATTGGCATAGCTTAACATGAAGACTACGTTACCACAAATGTTTAATTAGACACAAACTTTTCTGCAAGATGATGCCTAAAAAAGCTTATCAAGTAAACAATAGAAAAGAATTCAAATTTAACAACTTTCATAGACTAGAATGTGATCATGTATTGACAAAGGGATAAAAAGAGTATCATAAGGTAACAAAACCCTTCAGCTCCTAAAATTGTAATATTAGGCAAAAATTATACAAAAAAACCTTTGGCTGCATGCCATCATTCTAATCAGAAGAAAAAAAAGGGTGGAATCAAGATTCCTATAAGAATTGGATATCAGTAATTCCTGCCAATCCTCCAGACATGTTAGCCAAGGAAGACATTGATAATATCATTCATGATCTGCTCCTTTAATATTTTATTAGCATTTTGCAAAATTTGGAACAACAAGATTAATACAGAAAAATAGAATAAATCCAAACATGTTGTAAATAATCAAACCATATGGTCATGCACAATGTTGCCTTCAAAATCATGACACTAACTACATATTGCATTATAATTAATAGTAAATGGTATATAAGCAAAAAAATCGAAGATAAATAAAACGCCAGTAAAAATGCAACTGACCAATGGTATTGAGCTTGCTGGATTTGTATTATTGGGGGAAGCATTCAAAATGCTCCTGCGGAACAGTTTAAATCAAAACTAAGCAGTAAACATAAAAACCATTAAGGATTCATCTTTTAGAAGTAATAAAATATAATATATCACTTAAAATTTTTCATTTCCTAAACAGTCAAACCCTGAAATCCAAACACAAGCAAACAGATAATTGATTTGCAATATTTTTAGTGATTAAGAAATCCAAAGCAAACTAAGATAAACCGCACTACTCAAATTCCGTACACAAACAGAAAACTCAAAAAGAGAAGAATAATAAGGTTTCCTTTTTAAATTACAGGCTTTACCTTTTTCTAGAGAAAATGACTGTGTTTTCGCGCTCGGAAAAAAACTTGCAGCGAATAGGAAAAGAATTCGAAAAGGATTCAAGAAGAGCAGGAGGAGAGATTTGAGAAGTGAAATACATGAAGTGATAACGATGGATTTGAGTGAGTAAAGAAGAAGAAGATACAAAATTGTGCGTCAAAGCCATAGACATGGAGATTTTCCAGAGTTCCTCTTTAACTCTGTTCGCTACCGAGGTAGTTGGCTTTGTAAGAGATTTTGGTGAAATGGAGTGCGAGATCAATCGTAGAGAAAGACAGAGAGTGAGAAAGTAGTACACACACGGTGTGGCGTCATCTTGCTGGGACCCATACGCAGGCGGTTGCAGTCTTGCAGAGTTGCAGTCTGAGTCGGATGGCATTTGTATTTATTCGAGAACAAATACAAATACAGTAACACCCCTTTCAGAAAAAAAAAATGTAGAATTATATTATTTATTTTTTCTTTTTTATTTTTATCATATATTTGAACTGAAAAGAAAATAAAGAAAATAAAGAAAAAAAAGAACAAAATTTTATTATTTCAAAAGATGATAGGGTATTTCTTTTTCTTTTTCTTTTTCTTTTTCTTTTTCTTTTAGTAATTATCAAGTAAGCAACAAGGATGTAACTTAATGGAGTTTATTTATTTTATATTCTTTTAATATATTAATTTTCTTTCATTAATCTTAAAATAAAGAAATTTTTAAAAAATGGCTTAATTAAGAAAATAATTCCAATTAAAATCATTAACAAATTTAAATTTTAGAAGAAGTTGACTTATAATTGGAGCAACATGGCAATTATAGAAAAGGGGTTTGAAAATGGGAAAAATTAAAAATAAAAAGCCGAAGTTGATGGAGAGATAATTTTATATTTATTGTGCAATCAGACCATTATAGAAGAGTCACGTACAGGTCATGGGTGGGACCTCTAAAGCACACATGGACTAATTTGTCGGTGTTTTATAATTTTTCCGTAACAGTGTCATTTTTTCATGCTTCCTCCGTTATTTTCTGTCCATTTTGAAGAGATTGGGATCTTGTGGGTCAGGGACGATTTTGCTGCAAATTATTCTTCCTCTCAAATTTTTCGAATAGTTCCCAAATTGGGGAACACTGCTTTCTATAATAATTTTATTTTTGGAAAATAATTTATTTTTAAAAAATATTTTATTTAAAAAATATTTTTAAATGATTTATTTTTTACTGGTCGCTTGTAATATTAAAATTAGTTAAAAGTATTAAAATTTTTAACTTTTAAAATTGTAAAAACATTTATAAATATTATAATTTTTGTATTTTAAAAATTTTATTGTAAAATATAAGAAAAAATTGTAAATTATTAAAGTCACTGGTGATCTATAGTGGTGGTGAACAGTGATTAATGATAGTCACTACCAGTGATTAATAGATTGAAGAATATGAATTTATAAAGTTATAATAAATTTTTCAACCTTTGGAAAATGTTTTCCTCTATCGAAATTGGGAAGTCATTTTCTTAAAAATGACTTAATTTTCTTTGATCAGGAAAATATTTTATATTCACTTATTTCCATAAACGCTTCAAATAATGAAAAATTGTGAAAAATATTTTCCTATAAGTTATTTAACATAAATAAACGGAGCCTTCATACTTAAATTTACACATGTATTTTCCGTGTAAAACTTATGGCATTCTCAATTTTCATTTTGAATTCTTACACTTTGATTTATAAAAAAACTAGCAATATCCCCATGCTATACACGGTTAAAAATACAAGTAAAATAAAATAAAATTGAAAGAAAAAAAATACATATATATGGTTTATAGATTATTGAATAAATTTTTTTTAGTATGTTATTAAAAAATATTATAAAGATATGTAATAGTAAAAAAAATATATCTGTGATTTTTTATTATTAGAGTAAAAATTAGTATATAGATATATGTTCAGAAATATGGATTAAAAATATTGAAATTTATAGAGATAAATAAAAAAAAGTAAAAATGAAAGGTAGTAAAATTCATTAATTTGATTTATTTTAGAACTAATGTAAAAAATAATTAACTCATTATTTCATTAAAATTCATGAATAAAAATTTATTATAAATAATTAAAAAATGCATAGATCATCAACTTATCATGTTATTTTCTCTACACTATAAGTAATCAATTATATTTAATATAATTTAATTTAACAAAAATAATTTCTAATTTTTTAATACAAAATAATGATTGTTCATATTATTAAAATTCATAAATTATGTAATTTATTTACATCATTAAAAGTTATATAAATTATTATTAATCAATTACATTTAAATCAGTTTAATTCAATCAACAAATAATTATAAATTAATTTATTTTCAAATAAATATAAAGATAAACAATTAAAGCATTATACATATCATTAATTTGGAATCCTATATGGCAACACCAGGGAAAAATCTGTCTACTATATATATATACTAGGTGAAGTCCCGCAAATTGCCCCGTCACTTTATTACCTCATTATATACCATGTATTTTTTTTAGATAAATAATATTACTCATTAAAAAATAAAAGATATATAGACTTGAAATAAAAGATTAAAAGTTTAAAACTTTTAAAATTTAAATATACACAAGTTATGACTTTGAGTAGTAACATATAAAATTGGATCATACATTACATAATAATATAAATTTTCATAATCAAACATTAGAACATTAGATATAAAATAAATGCTAAAACTAAATTGAAATAAATAAAGAATATGTTACATTTATAGATACAATTTGAAAATTATTATGAACTCATGAAGACTCTGAAATTAATAATCAATTACATATAGGTAAAGAATCAATGGCTATTTGTCTAGCGAGAGACATAGAAGCGGAAACATTAATAGGATAAGAAAAATAAAAATTACTTACCTATTACAATAAACCAAAGTGGAAGAAAAATATGAATACAAATTAAGAATTGAAAATATATTTATGATGGAAACTCATTTTACTCTAATAATTGAGCTTCGTTTAATTTTACGGGCATAACTTCGAGACTATTATGTAATACGAATGTATGATTCTTAGCGTTTATCTTGTTGGCACTATCTATTTGCATTTCAAAATTTGATTTGCAAGCCAATATGAGATAAAGTATAAATAATATTCTATTTATATAAAAAAAATGATCTATAGGCCAATCCGTAGATAAGTATATTTTAAAAGTCTTTATCAAAATTTTGTAAACAATAAAGTAATACTTAATTTGCAAGACCACCCATAAATAAGTATAAAAGAAAAAATAAATTATAAATTATTAACAAAGAATTTTTCAAAGTAAATGATATAAATGATTTTAAAGTGAAATTTTGTGAAAAAAAAAAAAGAAAAAGAAAATGCCGAAAAAAATAGGATACAACCCGTTTCTGAAATTTAATATATATATATAAACTAAAATTAAATTTAATTAAACAAAAATATAATAATCATATAAAATAAAATAAAAATAAAAATTACAGAAATGTATCACAAAGTAAGAAGGAAACTCTATAATTATAAAAAAATTAAAAACTAAAGAAATAGCAAAGCAATAAATTACTTACCTCGATGAACTTGGAATTGCAAGGAGAAAAAGAATCCTGCAAAAAAAAAAAAAAAAAAAAAAAAGAAGAAGAAAAGAATTGATTTGAATTCTAAACCATTAGAAAATTTTGAAATTGAATCTTGATAATATAATATCAACTATAAATTAAACTATAGTAATCATAATATATACAATGTCAATATTTATATGAAGAGAAATCCTATTAACACCCATGAACACATTTTCAAGCAGATTTATTCATTTGGGAACTAATATTTTATCTAATTTTAGAGTCATTATAGAAAGCCAATTGATTAAAAAACTTGAAAATAAAAAATATCAGTGTTATCCCTTACGTCATACCTGTTTAAAGATCCCAAACCAAGAAAATAATAATCAATTTCATTTTATGTAAACAACAACTCATTCAAGTATATAAAAAAAAAAAGACTACGCATCAACTTGATAATGAAAATCTAAAATAATCTAGAAGAATAGAGAATTGAACCTGGTAGAAAATGAACAGTTGCTTCTTGCCATTACTAAGAGCAAATCATGAAAAGAAAGTAAAGTTGTTAATAACAATTTTAATTTAGTTTAATAATGGAGAATCAATAAATTATCGAGAGTGGAGAAAAACCAATAGAAGGAGGTTAGAGTTAAAAATTCAGCTCACCGAATTGAATAAACTCAACGGAATCAGCGTGCCACAAATATTAAAAGAAAAATGTATATACATTATTTGAGCTCTTGAATTTAAGTTTTAAAATATTATTCTGTTGTAGATAATAGATAAGATTTTATAATCAATCCAATTAAATTATAATAAAAATTAAAAATTTTATAAAAAAAAGAAAAAATGTTAACAAAATGTATTATAAAAATTAGAAAATTTGTAAAAAAGGGAAAAAGGAAATGGTGAAAGCACATAGTGCCCACTCAGCTTTATAAATCATTTTTTACTTCAGGATTATATATATATCTGTTGATATATTGATTGTATTTATTAAATATTTTAATTGACCTATTTAATATCTTAACTTATAAAATTAGATCGATTAAACACTTATTGTTGTTAGCCTAACTAAGTATGAAACAATTACAAAAAGTGAAGATGTCACAAAATCAATTTTAAAGTTCAGAGTGCATCAGATTTTTATTTTCCTGAACTTTAAGATTAAATTACGTATTCAGCCAAATAACTCAATATATAAATTCATCAATATACTTTTCATAAAAAATCTTTTGGCACATACAACTTTCACTTTAACCTATTGAACATGCTTGAACTTATAAAATTGCACCTATTAACATTTAAATTAATTTATTGAACGCCTCAACTTATAAAACTAAATCGATTAAACACTTGTTGGATACATGTAAAATGTGAAAATTATTGTTCTAAAAATTACATTAACCACATATTAAATCAATATTTTCATATAAAAACCAAAAATCTTAAATAAATTATTGTTGCTAGCGTGACGAGGTATGAGATTATTAAAAAAAAAAAATGAAATTCAAGATGTCACAAGGTTATTTTAAAATTTAGGATGCTATAAGGTTTTTTTTTGTTAAACTTTAGAAGGTTAAATTATGTATTCAGCCTGAAAATAAGCTATCTACATTTATAATTTCAAATACATAAATTCACTCTCGAATTTTTTTACTTTAACCTTTTGGCACCATTAACTTTGAAGGAGACCTATTATACCTACAATTATGGTAGTATTGTACACTTTTTCATAATAACAACATTTTTTAGAGTTTTTGACTTATATATATAAAATATATTGATTTAATGTGTGGTCATAACAACTTTAGGTATCAATAATTTTCAAAATTTTGAATCATCTAATATGTGTTTAATTGATGTAATTTGTAATTTAAGGAGTTCAATAATATGATTTTATAAGTTGAAGTGCTTAATGTGTATAATTTTAGAAATTGAAGTGTTTGATGAGTCAAAATAAAAGCTGATGGCACTATAAGATTAAAGTAATAAAATTTAAGGGTGAATTTACTCATTCAACCATATCTATAATTTATGATAATATATTCAATCTCTTATTATTGTCTTTCCTTTATACACGAGGGTTTAGTCTTGCCTTTGTGCATGAGGACTTCTTAATACTATGTCGATAACTAGGGATTTTAAAGTGAACATGTTAGATTATTTTAATAATCTATGTGGCCCATGTAATTAAATGGCCGATTCTAATTAAGGTGACCTAAAATGATGGTTATTGGTCTTAATGGAATGAGGACCAGTTAGGGTTTTTAATACCCTTCCTCTGCCTTATAAAATAGATTAAGGAAATCAACAGCGCAAGTTAAGAGAGAGTGACGGCTATCTCAAACACATAGCGGTGATAGGTTGTTTGAGAGAACGTGAAAAGAAAACTCCCGTTGCTGTTGATAATTCTATGACCATTAAGAGAGAACTTACAGACAAAAGGCTAGAGTGAAGAAATATAGATCTATTGTTACGATGAGAATTGAATTGCCGCAACGAGGTAATCAATACTATGGATCAAGGTACGCTTTCGCTTATTATCTATTCTTATTAAACAAATTCTATGAACAGTAAGATCTAGGCTATATTAAAGTTTATTTAACATGTATTCATGTTCTAGATTTATTTCATAGTCTTTTATTTGGCTTAAAAAATGGAAATTAATCTCGAATTGTGAAGTTGATTAATCTAGTATAAACGAAGTCAAAATTATAGAAATTGAAAACTTGTTGTTTTCTTTATGCTTTATAAATTATTCTACTGTGTTATTTATAAAGAAAGGTTGTGACATCTTATTGTATAATGTCATTATAGTTTTGAGATCTTAATTCAATCTCATAAAGTTTTGTATAAATCAATGTTTAATGAATGGAAAACTTGTTAGTCACCAAAGTGGCCTTGTTTGGATTAGTTTAGACATTTGATTATGCGGCTTTCAATTGTTCATGTTTGTGTGATGCCGTTAAATGACATGAAAGTAAAATTGAATAATTGAGATCATTGATTATAACGTTATTAGGTTACCCAAAGGTAGACCATTACTTATAATCAATGGCATTAAAGAAACTTATCATTGTACTTAGTAAATATGAATGTATATCCGAAGATAACATGCATATTGTATGGAGCATTGTTAAATAATTAAGGAGTAAAAATGTAACTGGATTCCAGAAAGGAGCACGGGCGTGCTGTAATGAGCACGGGCGTGTTATGGACTCTAGAGAGCAGCACGGGGCGTGCTGTAATGAGCACGGGCATGCTGTGGACTCCAGATAGTAGCACGGGTCGTGCTATAATGAGCACGGGCGTGTCCTAAGCTCCAGAGAGTAGCACGGGCGTGCTGAAATGAAGTAGAGGCATGCCCTGAGTTCCAGAGAGAAGCACAGGCGTTCTGTAGTGAAGCACGGGTGTGTCACTACTCTTGACTCGCATAAAGATTCACAAGTTGCTCCACATCAATGAAAGTCTATTAAAGTATTTTCTTCTTGGCATGATTATTGGTCAAAGCTATGTATTTAAGTATTACCCAAAGGTGCATTTAAATGCATAATTTAAGATTGTTACTTGTTTGAATCAATTTATGTTTTCTCAAAGTATTAACGTATGAGTATATGTATAATGTTGCTGTTGGCTGAATGGTCAATTTCTAATCTCGGATTTTGATGATTAATACAAAACAAATAAATTTAAATTATGTTATTTGTGCTAATATTATTTTATGCAGAATTACTATGGAAAGAAATCATACAAGGCAAGTCCTACATTGAGTATGAAGATTTTCGAAGACCCTAGTGGTTAGGTATTTAGGATACTTTGTAGGATAGAGAGAAAATTCATATATGAGCACATAAATTAATTTTTTCTCTCAACAAAAATATTTTCGGAAAATTAGATTCTTCAAAATAATTTCTTTCGTAAAAATATTTTATTTTCGAAAATATTCTTTAAAATCAAAATGATTTAATTTCCTAAAACTAAAGAGATTACGTCTCCAATGTTTTTGGTAATAAATCATACTCTTTACTTTTCAAAAATATCCTTTGAAAAATCTAAGAGTACTTCAATTTATTCTCTTACCTTAAGATGAAGGGAGAAATCTTTTCGTTTTTAGTAAGAGCATCTTATTCGAAAATATTTTCCAAATAATGCTGCCGAAAATCTTTTGTTCAAAGGAAAGCAAAATCGTGTTTTATTCTCTTATCAAAAAGGATAAAATAAATTTTTGGTAACAAAGATTTTCGTATCTTCTAAATAAGGAAAGCAAATATTCTGATTTCAAATGAAATATTCACTTTCCAAAAGCAAGAGACACGATGCTCTCTATAAATAGGAGCTTTCTCGTCTTGAGCTATGGTGAAGTAAGAGTTTTCGTTTTAAGAGCATTCTCTCATTGATCAAATCTTTATCTCTCAAAACTTACTCTCTACCCCCCATTTTTCTTTTCATCTTTACACTTAACATTTTTATCTTTAAAGTGAAAAGAATTTTTACAACTACTTTTGAAAAGCGGTTCTGTGTTCTAATTGATTTTCTAATCTGATAAACTGTTTTTCCTGTGCTTATTTATGTGTTTCTTTCTGTCTATTTAGATTCTGTAATCTATAATAGACAAGCTCTTTATTTGTTAAACATTTGTGTGTAATAGCTTAGGTTAGAAGCTATTGTGAAAGAGGTTATCAAGCGACCTTCTCCTTGTGTGAGATTCTAATGTCTTGAATTGAGTTTCTGTACTCTACCAAAAACAGAAAGGGTTGAGGTTAACTAGAACCTTTGGAAAATCTAGTGGGATAAAAGGGTAGATCTAGGTGTTGATCTATTGCCTTGTACTGTTGGTTTGTCTCTTACCCTTGAAAAGAGATAACATAGTTGAGGATCTCAAGATGCGTCTTGGGGAGTGGATGTAGGCGAGTTAGTGCCGAACCACTATAAATCACTGTGTTAATCTTTCAATTTCTGAAGTTTGCTTGATACTGCTTTTATTACACTTCTGTTTACATTTTAGAAATGCTAAAGTTGAAAATGAATATGATGTTCTAAAACGGTAATAAGTCTTATCTTTTCTGAACATTAGAACTTTGGAATTCTAATAAGTGAATATACCATGTTCTGACTGTCCTTCTATTCACAGTATATTTCACTGCTTGGGTTTCTAATCTATTTTCTAAACTTTATGAGGAAGTTCTAATTACAATAGCTTTCCATAATAAAGTTGTTCTGATACTTGATTAAGGCTTTGTGAAGAAGTTCTAAATTCAATAACTGTCTCTCACACAGTCTTATGTGATTTTCTAAACTTTATGAGGAAGTTCTAATTTCAATAGCTTTCCTTCATAAAGAAGTTCTAATATTGAATAAGTTAGGTTGAAGCTGTTCTAATCAATAGCTGCACTTTGCACAGACTTTCTATCTTTTATAAATAGAACATTGTGAGGTGATTCTAATTCATAATCTATTCTCACGAGTTCTGTATTTTTCCGCTGCACTTAAAATTCTATATTTTGTTTTGAAATTCTAAAATTTATATCTGTTTTTAGAAAACCCAATTCACCCCCCCTCTTGGGTTGTGCCATTCATATACGGGACCCACAATCTGGTATCAGAGCTTTGGCTCTTGACTTGCCGAAGCTTAACCGCTTAAGAGATAAGATCCCATGGCAACCCCACTTCCTCTTACTTCTTTAGAAGGACAATTTGTTTCTAGACCTCCTTTGTTCAATGGCTCTAATTACTCTTACTGGAAAACTAGAATGGAGAATTTCATGAAATCAGTTGATATAAACTGCTGGAGAAATGTTATCACTGGTCCTCGTATTCCCATGAAAGTTGCAGGAGATGAGTTAGTTAGAAAAACAGAAGAAGAATATACAGATGCTGATTGGAATGACATTGCCATAAATGCAAAAGCTATTAATATTCTTCATTGTGCTTTAGATGCAACTGAATACAACAAAGTGTCTGGATGTAAATCGGCAACAGAAGTATGGGAAAAACTTAAAGTCACCTATGAGGGTACAGATAGAGTTAAGGAATCCAGAATAAATATCCTTTGGAGAGAATATGAAATGTTTAGTATGAAAGAAGGAGAAACTATTGCAGAATTAAATTCTAGATTTACTAATATAGTTAATCCTTTGCGAACTCTCGGTAAGGAAATTTCAGAAGATGAGCTTGTTAAGAAAATCCTTAGAATTCTACCTAGAAAATGGGATTCTATAGGAACTGTCATGAATTACAAAGAGACTCCCGTCACTTATGATTATCTTATAGGAGCTCTTGTTTCAGAAGAAATGAAATCTTCTTTGACTATAGAAGATAAGAAAAAGAAAGGACTGGCTCTGAGGGTAGATTCTAGTGAAGAAAGTTCTTCTGATCTTGATAGTGATGATTTAGCACTGGTTGCTAAAAGATTTAAGAAGTTCTATAAAAAGAGTGGAAGGCCATAGAAAAAGTTTAACAAAAAGAACTTTCCACCCAAGAATGGGAACTTACCAAAGAAAGAACCTTTTGAAGTGGTTTGTTATGAATGCAACAAACCTGGACATATCAAGCCTAATTGTCCTAAATTGAAAAAGAAGTCAACAAAAGAGAAGCTGAAGCAGGCCTTCGTATCTGCTTGGAGTGATTCAGATGATTATAATCCTGAAAGCCACAGCGATCAAGAAGAAATTGCTAATATCTGTCTAATGGCTACTATCGATTCTGAATCTAAAGAAATCAGCACGCTGACTTCAACACAGAAAGCTGGAGTCAACGAAACAAATGCAACGATCGATGAAAATGATGAAAGCACTGTAAGTATTTCTGAACCCGAATCAGAAAATGATCTTCTAAATACTTACAATAATCTTTGCAATGAGTTTGAGAAGCTTGTTAGAAAGCATAAAGTTCTAAAGAAAGATTTCAGAAAATTAAAATTTGAAAGTAATCATTTAAAAGATGCTTTTTATCAAGAAGTTACATGCAAAGATCTTATTATAGAAATCAAAGATTTTAAAAGTTGCAATAATTGATTTTCTGAAAATCTGACACATCTTGAAGAAAAATGCAAAAGTCTGAATTCTGAAAATGAATCTTTGAAAACTGAGATTAGAATTCTAAAATCAATTTCAAAATCGTTTTCTAAAGAGAAGACAAGTTCTAGCTATGATAGCATTTCTAAACTGAATCGTGTTTCTAATAAGAAAAATGCTGTTTCTAATGTTGCGACTTTAGAACATCAAAGTTTCAACAGAAAGAAAAATCATAGTGCACCTGTTACCACTAACCCTCAAGGACCCAATATGAGTTGGGTACCTAAATCTGCTTGATCTTTTCAAGTGTGCCTAAGGAGCGAGCTGAAAACAGAGATGTGGTACATGGACAGCGCTTACTCTAGGCATATGACTAGTGATAGAAAGAAGTTCACCAGATTAGAAAAAAAAAGGGAGGTACAGTAAGCTTTGGAGACAAAGCAAAAGGTAAAATCGTTGGTATTGGTGTGGTAGGTTCTAATCCTTCAATAGAAGATGTATGCTTAGTAGAAGGATTACATTATAACTTGTTGAGTGTTAGTCAGATTTGTGATAAAGATAGAAGAGTGATCTTTGAACCTTCTCATTGTGAAGTTCAGAACATGCATGATAATAAAACCTTATTCATTGGAAAAAGGTTCGAAAATATATACATAGTAGATCTTTTTGAACCTGAATCAGAAAATGATCTTCTATATACTTATAATAACCTTTGCAATGTTTTGAAAAGCTTGTTAGAAAGCATAAAGTTCTAAAGAAGGATTTCAGAAAACTAAAAACTGAATGTAATCATTTGAAAGATGCTTTTTATCAAGAAGTTACATACAAAGATCTTATCATAGAAATTAAAGATCTTAAAAATTGTAATAATGAATTTTCTAAAAATCTGAAACACCTTAAGGAAAAATGTAAAAATCTGAATTTTGAAAATGAATCTTTAAAAACTGAGATTAGAATTCTAAAATCAATTTCAGAATCGTTTTCTAAAGAGAAGACAAGTTCTAGCTATGATAGCATTTCAAAATAGAATCATATTTCTAATAAGAAAAATGCTGTTTCTAATGTTGTGACTTTAGAACATCACAGATCTGACGGTCTCAACTGAAAGAAAAATCATAGTAAGCTAAATACACCTGTTACCACTAATCCTCTAAGATCCAATATGAGTTGGGTACCTAAATCTATATGATATTTTTAGGTGTGCCTAAGGAGTGAGTTGAAAACAGAAATGTGATACATGGACAGCGCTTGCTCTGGGCATATGACTGGTGATAGAAAGAAATTCACCAGATTAGAAAAGAAAAAGGGAGGTACAGTAAGCTTTGGAGACAAAGCGAAAGGTAAAATCGTTGGTATTGGTGTGGTAGGTTCTAATCCTTTCAATAGAAGATGTATGCCTAGTAGAAGGGTTACATTATAACTTGTTAAGTGTAAGTTAGATTTGTGATAAAAATAGAAGAGTGATCTTTAAACTATCTTTTTGTGAAGTTCAGAATATGCATGATAACAAAACTTTATTTGTTGGAAAAAGGTTCGAAAATATATACATAGTAGATCTTTTTGATATGCATAACCTAGACACATGCTTAGTTTCTGTTGATAATTCTAGTTGGTTATGGCATAGAAGACTTGGACATGCAAGCATGCACCTTATTTCTAAACTGTCAAAGAAAGATTTGGTTCGAGGTTTGCCAAAGTTGAAATTTGAAAAAGATCACATTTGTGATGCTTGTCAAATGGGCAAACAAACTAGAACATCTTTTAAATCCAAGGGCATGGTTTCTACTTCTAGACCTTTAGAATTACTACACCTTGATCTATTTGGTCCAATTACTCCTTCTAGTCTTGGAGGAAAATTCTATGCATTTGTTATTGTAGATGATTACTCAAGATTCACCCGGACACTCTTCCTTAGAAATAAGGATGAGTCATATGACATGTTTGTTCATCTTTGCAAGAGAATACAAAATGAGAAAGGATACAACATCACGGCAATTAGAAGTGATCATGGAGGAGAATTTGAAAATCAGAAATTCGATGCTTTTTGCAACGAGACAGGAATCTTCCATAACTTCTCAGCACATAGAACACCTCAACAAAATGGAGTGGTGGAACGCAAGAATAGAACACTTCAGGAAATGGCCAGAACCATGCTAAGTGATTCTAAACTACCAAAGTATTTCTGGGCAGAAGCAGTTAACACTGCCTGTTATATTCTAAACAGGGCTTTGGTAAGATCTAAACTTAAAAAGACTCCATATGAGCTATACAAAGGTAGAAAACCAAATATTGGTTATTTTCACATTTTTGGGTGCAAATGCTTTATTCTAGATAACAAGAAAAATCATCTTGCTAAATTTGATGCTAAATCTTATGAAGGGATTTTTCTGGGATATTCTAATAATAGTAAAACATATAGAGTATTTAATAAAAAGACTCTAGTTGTAGAAGAATCTATTCATGTTGTGTTTGATGAAACTGACTCTACTTCTAGAACATTAGAAAATGATGATGCTGTAGATTCTAATCCTGAAAAGCAGAATGAGCAATCAGAACAACTAGAACAGCCAGAAAGCGATCAGAACATCAATAGTCAGGCTGAACCAGAAATAGAACATGAAGATCAGAACTTAGTTGAAAGTCAAATGCCAGAAACAGAAAATGAAGATTCTCAATTACCAAAAGAATGGCGATTTCATAAGTATCATCCACAAGAAGATATAATGGATAACCCCTCAGAAAGGATGATGACTAGAGCTCAACTTAGAAGATATTTTGGTAATGTTGCTTTCGTTTCTCAATTAGAACCTAAAAATTTAGAAGATGCTCAAGATGATGAAAGTTGGATTCTTGCTATGCAAGAAGAGCTAAATCAATTTGAGGTAAACCAAGTTTGGAAACTTGTTTCTAGACTTAAAAACCATTATGTTATTGGAACAAAATGGGTGTTTAGAAATAAGCTTGATGAACAAGGTAATGTTGTGAGAAATAAAGCAAGATTAGTGGCTCAAGGGTACAACCAAGAGGAAGGCATCGATTTTGATGAGACCTTTGCCCCGGTTGCTAGACTTGAGGCCATTAGAATGCTTTGTGCATTTGCATATTTTAAAAACTTCATGTTGTATCAAATGGATGTGAAAAGTGCTTTTCTAAATGGTTTTCTAAATGAAGAAGTGTATGTAGAACAACCTCCTGGCTTTGAAATCTTTGATAAACCTAATCATGTTTACAAACTTACCAAAGCTCTTTATGGTTTAAAGCAAGCTCCTAGAGCTTGGTATGAAAGATTGAGTAAGTTTCTATTAGAAAATAGTTTTTCAAGAGGAAAGGTTGATACAACACTATTTATTAAAAATAAAGCACATGACATTCTAGTTGTACAAATTTATGTTGATGACATAATCTTTGGTTCTACTAATGATCTTCTTTGTAAGGAATTTTCTAAGATTATGCAGGGTGAGTTCGAAATGAGTATGATCGGAGAGTTAAACTTCTTCCTTGGACTTCAAATCAAACAATGTGAGAATGAAATTTTCATTAATCAAGAAAAATATACTAGAGAATTGTTGAAACGATTCAAAATGGAAAATGCCAAGGTATGTAGTACACCAATGAGTCCATCGTCAAAATTAGAAAAAGATGAAAAAGGCAAGGACGTGGATATCAAGCTGTTTAGAAGTATGATTGGTTCTTTGCTATATCTAACGGCAAGCAGACTAGACATACACTTTAGTGTTTGTCTATATGGTAGATTTCAATCGTGTCCCAACGAATCTCATTTAATTGCTGTAAAAAGAATACTAAGATATCTTTGTGGAACTTCTAATCTGGGTCTGTGGTATTCTAAAGATGATACATTTGATCTTATTGGGTATAATGATTCTGATTTTGCAGGAAGCAGAATAGATAGAAAAAGCACGTCTGGGACTTGTCAATTTCTGGGTAGCACCCTTGTATCATGGTTTAGCAAGAAATAAACATCTGTTGCTCTTTCCACTGCAGAAGCTGTTGCTGCTGGAAATTGTGTTGCACAAGTTCTATGGATCAAACAACAGTTGGTAGACTATGGACTGAAATTAGAAACAATGCCAATCAAGTGTGACAACATAAGCGCCATCAACTTATCTAAGAATCCAGTTCAGCATTCTAGAACCAAGCATATAAAACTCAGACATCACTTCATACGTGATCATGTACAAAAAGGTGATATCGTAATTGAGTTCATTCCCACAGAAAAGCAATTGGCAGATATCTTTACAAAACCTTTGAATGAAGTCAATTCGGCTCAATTAGAAGAGAACTTGGTATGTTAGTTCTAAACTCGTAACTTTAGAACTCTGTAAGTATGTTCTAAACTGCTTTCTATATTCGAAAATAGAAGATTTGCTATGTTCTAATTTTTGTTCTGTGTGAAAATTGATTTTTGTCTAAAACGCACATTGCTCTAATATGACTTTCTAATGTCATTATCAGAATCTTGCTTTAGACTAAAACCAAAAACAATTACTTTATTGTGTGTGTTTGTTTTTATTATGTTTTTGTGTCTTTAGTGCTTTGGCGGTTTCATTATTTTATTTCTTTTATTTATTTTATTTCTTTTATTTATTTTATTTCTTTTGTCTTATTTGTAGTTTTGAATTCCATTTAAAAACTGCTCTTTATTTTTTCTTCCGCCACTTAAGTGTCTTTATTCTCTATTAACTGCTTTGTATTCTCTCTTTCGTCTTTTTGCTAACCAAAACCCTAAGCTGTTCTGAGTTTCGAAATTTGCAACAATGGCCGAATCTAGTTCCAACTCTTCATCCGACTCTCTAACTGAGCAAGAGCTTCAACTCCTGAAAAAGCTCTCAAAGAAATATGAACAAAAGGAGTCGAAAGAGAAAAAGTCAGAAGAGGAAACAAAGAAAAGAAAAATCGACACTGCTACATCACAGAAACAGGTAGCTAGAGCACATGATAAAGGTAAATCAGTTCTTTCACCTTATCCTCTCATGCGTTCTTATGTTATAGATTGGAAATTCTTTGGTAGCGATGAGTTTGAGTTGAAGGAACTCTTTGAGTTTCAAGGCTGGATGAATTTTATGTCTCTGAACAAACGGTGCTATGATAGTTTGGTTAAGGAATTTTATGGTTCTCTGAAAGTTAATGGAACAGAGTCAATCTCTGTTAAGGTTCAGGGAGAGACCAAAGCGTTGTCTTACGCTGATTTTGGGAAAATTTTTGATGTGCCGAATGCTGGGTCTAGGGTGACAAAAATTAAGGATGTGTCTAGGGTTAGCGATTATAAAAAGGAAGATTTTGTGAAAAAGATTGTGAAGAAGGGTTCTGCAGACAAACAGGGTACAATAGAATGCTCTAACCTGACAGACAGCATGAAATGGTTGTACAAGCTCATTGTACACTACATTTATCCCAAGAGTGCTTCACTCACTTATGTAAATCAAGTAGAGCTGTGTATAATGTGGCACATAGTTGAGAAGAAACCCCTCAATCTATGTCACATTATTTTTGACAAGTTGCAGAACAACCCTAAAAAGCTGCCCTACGGTATGATTCTTACCCCAGTGTTTGAGTTTCTGGATGTCGATCTAGATGAGAATGTTGGTCATTCTGTTTCCAAGTTAGATAGCAGGTCTTTCAAAATGAAGGATGAGGAAGGAGGAGAAGAGAAAGAAAAAGAAGAGAAGGAGAAGAAAGAGAAGGAAGAAAAGAGAAAAGAAGAAACTGAAAAAGAAAAGAAAGTGAAAAGAGAAGTTGGAAAAATAAAGAAAGAGAAAGTCATGAAGGACAAGGAAAGAAAAGAAGAGATTGAGAAGACGAGAAAAGAAAAAGGAAAAGCAAAGTTAGGTGAAATAGAAGAAGAAGAAAAGAAATCAGAAGAGAAAGTAAGAGAAGAAGAAAAGAAGGCAGAAGAGAAAGCAGAAGAAGAGAAGCTGGAAGAAGAAACAGAAGAAGAAGAGAAATTAGAAGAAGAACGAAAAGAGGAAACTGAAAAGGAGAGTGCTGCTGAGAAAGAAGAATTAGAAAAAGAAGAAACAAAAAAGAAGAAAGAGCCTGAAAAGATGGAAAAAGGGAAGAAAGTAGAGGTAGTTAGTGATGCTGAAACTGAAAAGCTAGAAATTAGTGATGAAGAGAAATCTACTGAGGATAAGACAGAGAAAGAATCTGAGATGCTATCAGCTCAAAGAAGTAGGGAAGTTATGCTGGGAAGAATACAGAAGGAGCTAATAGAAGAGCACAACAAAGAACTTGATGACGCAATACAACATTGCCGGACTGTAATTGGACAGAATTAGTCTCTTATCAAGACTTTGGAAAGAATGAAGGATGTAAATGCAAGGAAGTTAGCTACTCTCAGAGTGAAAGGAACACCCTACATCCCCTCCTCAGAGAAACCACAGAAGGTTAAGCACACTGCTGGCAAGCACAGGACTCATGGAAGAAAGCCTCCACTGCATCCATCTTCTAAAAGGCCAGAAAGTTCTTCTGAGACTGCTCCAGCTCAGAATTTGAGAAGTTCTAAGAGACTTAGAGCTGATTCTAAGCCTCTTTGATTTGTTTTTATGTGTTCTGAACAATTTATTTTGCTTTATCTTTGTAGGATTATATCTTTGGAACTGTTTATTTTTCTTTATTTTGTTCTGATTTTGTCTAACCCTTTTGTATGATGACAAAAAGGGGGAGAACGCAGGTATTTTGGTGGTATTCTGAATAGTTTGGTACGTACTTGGTGACCAAAGTACTTATATCTGTGTTGGTGGCTATTGCTTTCTATATGGTCTATTTTGTTGAGCATATTTTCTATATGATAAGCTGAGTGTTTTTAGAACTTAGATTCTTATTCTAACAACTGTTTTGCAGGTTGGACATAAGATTTTTTGTTACATAAGATTTTTTGTTCTATTTTTAATATCAGTTTCTATTCTATTCTTTTGCTCTGACCATATGTTCTGATTATTAGAACTTAGAACATCTTGTCTATCTCTGCTAGTTCTAATATATATATGCTCAGATTATTAGAATTTAGAATATCTTGCCTATGTTTTGCTAGCTCTAAAATCAGTTTCTAAAAGGCCTCCCTAGTTCTAATTTTTCACAAAATAGTTTTATTGCATCTATTCAGGGGGAGCAGAATACATGTTTCTAATTTGCTTTCTATTAAGATCATTTGGCATGATTAGAACGTATATGCATAAAATTCAGGGGGAGCACATGCTTTTATGTTTGCTAAATTTATTGGTTTTGTCATCATAAAAAAGGGGAAGATTGTTGGCTCAAGGGTCAATTTCTAATCTCAGATTTTGATGATTAATACAAAACAAATAAATTTAAATTATGTTATTTGTGCTAATATTATTTTATGCAGAATTACTATGGAAAGAAATCGTACAAGGCAAGTCCTACATTGAGTATGAAGATTTTCGAAGACCCTAGTGGTTAGGTATTTAGGATACTTTGTAGGATAGAGAGAAAATTCATATATGAGCACATAAATTAATTTTTTCTCTCAACAAAAATATTTTCGGAAAATTAGATTCTTCAAAATAATTTCTTTCGTAAAAATATTTTATTTTCGAAAATATTCTTTAAAATCAAAATGATTTAATTTCCTAAAACTAAAGAGATTACGTCTCTAATGTTTTTGGTAATAAATCATACTCTTTACTTTTCGAAAATATCCTTTGAAAAATCTAAGAGTACTTCAATTTATTCTCTTACCTTAAGATGAAGGGAGAAATCTTTTCGTTTTTAGTAAGAGCATCTTATTCGAAAATATTTTCCAAATAATGCTGCCGAAAATCTTTTGTTCAAAGGAAAGCTAAATCGTGTTTTATTCTCTCACCAAAAAGGATAAAATAAATTTTTGGTAACAAAGATTTTCGTATCTTCTAAATAAGGAAAGCAAATATTCTGATTTCAAATGAAATATTCACTTTCCAAAAGCAAGAGACACGATGCTCTCTATAAATAGGAGCTTTCTCGTCTTGAGCTATGGTGAAGTAAGAGTTTTCGTTTTAAGAGCATTCTCTCATTGATCAAATCTTTATCTCTCAAAACTTACTCTCTACCCCCCATTTTTCTTTTCATCTTTACACTTAACATTTTTATCTTTAAAGTGAAAAGAATTTTTACAATTACTTTTGAAAAGCGGTTCTGTGTTCTAATTGATTTTCTAATCTGATAAACTGTTTTTCCTGTGCTTATTTATGCGTTTCTTTCTGTCTATTTAGATTCTGTAATCTATAATAGACAAGCTCTTTATTTGTTAAACATTTGTGTGTAATAGCTTAGGTTAGAAGCTATTGTGAAAGAGGTTATCAAGCGACCTTCTCCTTGTGTGAGATTCTAATGTCTTGAATTGAGTTTCTGTACTCTGCCAAAAACAGAAAGGGTTGAGGTTAACTAGAACTTTTGAAAAATCTAGTAGGATAAAAGGGTAGATCTAGGTGTTGATCTATTGCCTTGTACTGTTGGTTTGTCTCTTACCCTTGAAAAGAGATAACATAGTTGAGGATCTCAAGATGCGTCTTGGGGAGTGGATGTAGGCGAGTTAGTGCCGAACCACTATAAATCACTGTGTTAATCTTTCAATTTCTGAAGTTTGCTTGATACTGCTTTTATTACACTTCTGTTTACATTTTAGAAATGCTAAAGTTGAAAATGAATATGATGTTCTAAAACGGTAATAAGTCTTATCTTTTCTGAACATTAGAACTCTGGAATTCTAATAAGTGAATATACCATGTTCTGACTGTCCTTCTATTCACAGTATATTTAACTGCTTGGGTTTCTAATCTATTTTCTAAACTTTATGAGGAAGTTCTAATTACAATAGCTTTCCATAATAAAGTTGTTTTGATACTTGATTAAGGCTTTGTGAAGAAGTTCTAAATTCAATAACTGTCTCTCACACAGTCTTATGTGATTTTCTAAACTTTATGAGGAAGTTCTAATTTCAATAACTTTCCTTCATAAAGAAGTTCTAATATTGAATAAGTTAGTGTGAAGCTGTTCTAATCAATAGCTGCACCTTGCACAGACTTTCTATCTTTTATAAATAGAACATTGTGAGGTGATTCTAATTCATAATCTATTCTCACAAGTTCTGTATTTTTCCGCTGCACTTAAAATTCTATATTTTGTTTTGAAATTCTAAAATTTATATCTGTTTTTAGAAAACCCAATTCACCCCCCTCTTGGGTTGTGCCATTCATATACGGGACCCACAGTTGCAGTTTCTTCTAACATGTTTGCTATGGGCACTGGGTTGATTAAGTTCAATGGATTGAATTATGCTGATTGGTCCGAACAAATCCATTATTAGTTAAGAGTTTTGGATTTGGATCTGGCATTAGTTTCTGAAAAGCCATCAGCCATTACAGAGACCAGTACTGAAGCTGATAAGTCGCATTATGAGGCTTGGGAGCGGTCTAATAGGTTGAGCTTAAACTTGATAAGGATGACAATGGCTGAAAATGTTAAGCCATCAATGCCCAGAACAGACAATGCTAGAGAGTACATGTTGAAAATTATGGAATACTCTCAATCAGACATAACTGACAAGTCCATCGTAGGATCCTTGATGAGTGAGCTTACGGCCAAGAAGTTTGATTGGTCACAATCCATTCATGATCATGTGATTGGCATGTAGGATTTGGCAGCCAAATTGACATCAATGGGAATGGATGTGAGTGAATCCTTTTTAGTTCAATTTATTATTAACTCACTCCCTCTTGAGTTGGTCAATTCCAGGAGAAAGTTATATTGTGATTTAAATAAATTGTCAGTAAGTTATTTAAATGACAACATCTGTAATCTTAACGTGGGGAACATTATTTTATTATGTTGTGGAATTGTAAAATAAATAAGGAGTTCAGTCATGAGTTTTTAGTGGAATAATTCATGATTAATTATAATAAGAATATGTTGGTCTACATAGGTTCTTATTATAATTAGTAGCCTGATTTATTTTATTCCTGCGGTCCCTGTAGTGCCCTAATTATTTGGAAAGTTAAGGGTGTATTAAATAATAGATAAATTATTTAGTTTTAAAATAATTGATAATTATTTTAATTAAATAATTTTTTATTTAATTTATTTTATATTAAAAAAATATCTTCCTATCGAAGAGAGTTTTTTTTATTATAAAATTGCAAAACCCTAAGAATAAAGGGACGCACGTTATTCTATTCTCTGCCACTCAGAGAGTTCCAAAAGAGAGATAGTTAGGGATTACTGCAGAAGATCGTGGGTGACTCCAAGATCTCTGGAAAGAAGACCGGTTAGCGATTCTGCGCTTCAAGAGGTCAGTTTATTGATTTGTTCGATAATGTTTTTAGTTTGCCTCATATGGTTTCGAAGAGGGTTGTTTCCGCTTTTGTTGACGCGTAGTTTTATGACTCCATCTAACCCAATGATGATATGAGGACAAAGGATGAGGTTTCACAATAAACCAGAAGTGCCTGAATCAAAAATTGAATCAAACCGCCCAAAGGAGTCTGACCCGTGTTAGGGCTGCGTCACGCAGCTAATACCTGCGTGACGGCACTCTCAGTTGCGTCACGCAGCTCCAACAGGGCTGACACCCCTGGCACGCGCCCGTGCAACGGCCTGCACTGTTTGTATGGATACGCGGCAACTGTACGAAAAGTAAGTCGCGTCACGCAGGTTTGCGGGTGCGTCACGCAGCTCATACCCGCGTGACGCTACTGCCCTGTTGCCCTAGCCATATAAATACTGCATTACACAGCAAAAACGAGACTTTTTGGAACTTTTCTCATTTTCTCTCAAAAAAGACTAAGGCATTTTAGGCTAAAAGAAAACGATTGTGGCTAGGGTTTTCCTAAAAGACTCCAGTGAGTAACTTTGAGGAAGATCAAGCCATTAGGCACATAGATTGAAAGCTTAAAAATATAAAAAGGACATAAAAAAGAGGAAAAGATAAAAAAAAAGAAGGGTTTTATTGTTAAGATTGGGCATTGAACAATTCTGGAATCGTGAAGCTTCATCCCTAGATCAACCATATCGTATGCAATCCTCAAATCTGAGGGTTAGGTAATCATCTAAATCATTCTTTTGCATTTTTAGTTACTTATTTGTGAAAGTCTCATTTTCTTAGTATTTTAGTTAGTTTGGTTTTGATTAAACTACATTTTGCCCATCTCTGAGTGTTTCTGAATTGTATTAAACCTCTGTTGATAAAAAGAACACGTAAAAAAGAGTAGTTTGAATGGTAGTTCCGGACCAGAGCAGCCGCGTCACGCAGCTCCTACCTGCGTGACGCGACTGTTCATGTCCAAAAGTCTTTGATTCAGACTGGACCACTTGCGTGACGCAGCTATTCGCATACCCAGGATACTTTTATATTTAATGTGATATTTTGGATGAATAATCAATAAAAGTAAGAATTTCAATAAGTCGCGAATAGTTCCGTCACGCAGCTGAGAGTTCCGTCACGCGACTGTTCTTAGTAGAACAGCTGCGTGGCGCAACTGTACCTATTTCCAGTAATATGAATAAGGGGAGCTGCGTCACGCGGCTGTTCCTTATGGAACACCCGCGTGACGCAACTGTCCTAAAATTTCAGTATACATTCCTTATTTCATCTTAATTTCATATTATTGAGCATACTTTAATTTCAATTCAGAAAATGATCAAACATGGGCAAATTAAGATTTAATCAAATCAAATCGACTAATTATTAATGATTATGAGGTTTTAGGACTTATTTCTCTTTGTTTATTATTTATCATATTATCAAATTCGGTTTGTGGCCCGCCTTTAACCATAAGGCAAGAGCGGGTCTTTTATTTTATTTTAATATGTGTTATAGATGGATGGTGAATGATATGCTTTATTTGTGATGAATGCAATGGATGAAATTAATTGGGACGGTTAATTAATTTTCCACATAGGAACTCGGTTCGATTTATTCGGGTTGGGTTTAAATAATCGGTTTTTCTAAAATAAAGTCCAATTAGAAATCGTAGGTTAAAAGAGGCCGGTTTATCCGGGCGTCGGCTTCCAACGGGCCGACGTACCCAATTCCCTTACCTAGAATCGTACTTCGTACGCCTGACCAGTTTTTCCAAAATAAAAGGCCTTGAATAAAAATGGGTTAAAATGGAGTCACTTTTACAAAATAAAAATTAAAGCGGTCCCATTGCCGAAATAATGGGTGGCGACTAAAAATGATTTATAAGACCGATTTATCGGCATCGTATGTCCAAAGGTTTTGTCACCACTTTTCAAAAACAAACACCAAAACCAAAAATAAAAAAACAACGATTTTTCTCCAGGGGGAAAACAGTTTGGCGACTTCACTGGGGATTTTGCACCCACTAATCCCCGGTTGTGTTTTTTTTTAATAAACAATGTAGTGGTTGTAATTAGGAATTGACTCTAAAAGCCTACTATTTCTAAATAAAAATTGGTTAGAAAAAGCCGATGGAAAATTATTAATCGTCCGT
Organism: Jatropha curcas; assembly: GCF_041381405.1. Lineage (NCBI taxonomy): Eukaryota > Viridiplantae > Streptophyta > Magnoliopsida > Malpighiales > Euphorbiaceae > Jatropha > Jatropha curcas. The sequence goes on along the minus strand of NC_143156.1, from coordinate 20,066,474 downwards.
ATATGTTTAATTGCTTTCCTTTCTCTTTCTAGGATTTTCGCATTCGCTTGCATTTCTCTCTTCTCACCTCATTCTACCCGTATCACCCTTCGGTACTGGTGTTAAGTTTGACGGTGGATCTAGCCTAGACCATGCGATTTAGGTGCATCCATCTGAGAATTAACATTACTACCAACCGCAAGCCTAGTACCTTAAAGGTGCGTTAAAAGGAGTAGGCCCAATAAAGCCCGAATCCTGTTTGCGGAACCTAGACCTTGTTCAGCCCAATGAGACCGAAGCCCATGCACGTAGTTCAAAACCTTAGTTACTTCCCCTAAGGTACACCCGATTCTATCTGTTGTTGAAATGCCGCATTCATTTCCGAGAGCTTATATCGCCAATCTCAAAACCCCCTGCTGGTTGTCGCGATTAGACCAATACCTAGGAAACAGATGTCGGAATTTATACCAATGGAATCCGTGTGTGGGAGGAATAAGGTTGGAAGGCATGCATTTCCCAACTCCCATTCCCCTGTTTGATATAAATTGTACATATGTTGTGACATTCATGCATCATGTAACACCTTCCTTTTCAGCCATGCATTAATAAGAGCTAATGCTCGGTATGGACATTTGATCTTGATGTTGAGACCGGATCTCAAATTCATTATTAATAATATAATACAATCACTTATAGTGAACTAATACCCAAAAGAAAAGGGAGTTATAAGGGGGTTGCAGTTCCTTTGTATTTCAACATTTCTCGCATTATCTGAAAATAAGTGAGAGATTATAAAAGTTTATAACAAAATAAAAGAAAATCCTGCTTGGGACCATATGTTCCAAGGCAAAAAGTAAGGATATAAAAATAATAAACGACAAAAGTAAAATCCTGCTCGAAAATCCTTTCATTCTAAGGCAAAAGTTAGGGATTCGAGAGAAAATAGTCAACCGTAAATCCAAAAGGAACGATTGACAACAGATAATGCTTGAAATGTTCAAATACAAAATAAGTTATTGATACATTATTTATATCAAATTTTTGATCCGGTCGTTGAAATCGAGATCTTATTTCCATATCGGTTTTAGCGCATTAGAAATGCATTCTCCATCCTATGTGCTCTCATTTTCACATGCATACATGCAGGACCCTCTGTAACTCAGAATTTTTTTGTCAGAATTGATCCTTCCCGGGAAACTACTTTGAGAGTTTGGAATCGGCACCCCGGTCAGCGTTTAATCAGAACATCCCCAATCCCCGAATTTGCTCCAATCAGCTCCGTGAATCAGTCCAGTTCATCAGATTCAGAACCCGATTCAGATCCAGCAGAAATGGCGGATAACACAGAAAATGAGACTGGATTTTCTGAAGCTCAGATAAGGACCATTGCTCAAATTGTGGCTGCGGCTCTTGCTCAGGACAGGGCCCAAAATCAGAATACTCCCCCTTCGGGTAGCCAACTTGTGGCTGAAGAGAGACCGATCCCGGAACCTGTGTCAAGTAATCAGGCTTCCGTGGGAAACACTGTCCCAGCCGAAAGTGATATGCTCAAGCAACTCGCCGATCTGAAAGAAAGGTTCGACAAGATGGCGGCAGTAAAGGAGAAAGACCCGGCCACCAATTTTCACATAACTGAGTATGTCCTGCACCCGACTAGCTCGGCTTCTTTCAAAACCTTCAAGCATTCTATATTTGAAGGAGATAATGATCCTCGTTCTCACTTGTCTGAATTTCTCCGAGTATCCCAAATGAACTGGTATGACGAGGAAGATGTTTTGCGAGCATTCCCGCAAACACTACATAAGGATTATCGGAGGTGGTATGACGGTTTAGACGAGGAGGTTCAGAAGAATTGGGTCAAACTGCAGACAGCTTTTCTCAAACACTTCAAGACTGAAGAGAGTGATGAGTTCAGTCTGCGTGATTTGGAGAGTTTGAGACAAGGAAAGGACGAAAGCTTTTCTGATTACTACAGAAGGCGAAGGACCAAGCTGTATAGAGTTCAGACAAGGCCAAAGGACAAAGAGCTGATCAGAATCTTTAGTAGGAGCTTATTGCCCTTCTTCAAGGAAAGGATGTTGACTCAGCCTCTCACCGATTTTTCTTTGGTTCAAAGCGCCGGGTTAAACATCGAGGAATTGTACAAGGAAGAAAAGAAGAAGAACAGAGGGTTTGGTAATTACCGGACTTCATATGGCGATAGAGTTGCCGGAAGCAGTAATCAGAATCAGTCAGGAGCCAGTAATGCCGTAATAGGTGCAGTTAATGAGAGAACTAGGAGAGAGTTGACTGACTTAGGAAGACCTTTGAGCACAGTACTGAGATCTTATATCAAGAACGGGGTGTTGTCAAAACTACCAGTCGATCCGACTAAACCCGTGAGAGGGAGGTATATGGACCGAAACTGTGATTACCATCAGTGAAAAGGGCATTCAATTGATGAATGTTTCAAATTAAGGCACGATATTCAAGATTTGATTGACAGTGGAAAAATTACCAAGCCCTCGGAAAAGGGCAAGCCAAGCACTAAGAATAATCCGCTTCCTTAATATGAGTACAATTACCCACCTCGTAAGTCTCAGTCGGGTGGATCGGTCAATGCGATTGGGAGTGGGTTACCAGAAGAAGTGGTATTAGCTAAAGCAGAATGGGAAGAGCGGATGTGCGCCATGTTGAACATATGGGACGACTGTAGCAGTGATGAGGAAGAGAAGGTGCCACTGAAGATTGAAATTGAGAAAAGTATCACTGTGAAGGTAGGCGACGTGCCAGAAGATGAAGATGAGCAACTCCAGTTGGCCATTCAAAAGAGTTTGGTCGATCAAGAAGAACAATGGTATTACAGCAGTGAAGAAGAAGTGAATGAAGTAGGTGTTCAGAGATTGACCCGCAGCGGGCGAGTGTATAATCCCGAGAGCAGTATACAGGCTAAGGGAAAAGAGATTGCTGTTGATGGAACAAAGAAGAGAATGACAGAGAAGGACGGAGAAGAGTCGAGTGAAAAGAAGAAAGAGGAAGAGATAGTTAAAGGGCAGAAGAAGACTGCTGAGATGGGAGAAAGTAGTCAGAACAAGACGCTTAATGGGGTAACTGCCAGTTCGGTGCTGAGTCAATTACAAAGAACCAGAGCAGACATTTCGATATGGGATTTGCTGATAGCATCTAAGGAACACAGAGAAGCTTTACTTGAAGCTATGACTTTCGTCAGAGTGCCGGCTCGAATTCAAAGTGTTGATATGATCAATGTGCTACAGTGGAGGATAGGCGAAGTAACTTTCTTTGACTCAGACCTCCCACCAGAAGGAAGGAACCACTGTAAGCCACTGTATATTCAGATTGCCGTCAATGGACGAGATACTAGGAATGTGATGGTGGATAATGGGTCCGCACTGTGCGTATGTCCGTTGAAAATGCTGTCCAAATTTAAAATTGAAGAGTCAGAGCTTGAGCCGTCAAACATGGTGGTCAAGGCTTATGATAACACTATGCGGAATGCAAAAGGGACCTTCAAAGCAAAGATATCCACAGGGACAGTGGAAAGTTGGGTAGACGTGGTTGTGCTTGACATCCTAGCCAACTATGCTCTTTTGTTAGGAAGGCCGTGGCTCCATCCCCTAGGTGCGGTTCCATCCACTCTGCACAAAAAAGTAAAAATCCCATGGGGTACAGACGTGGTAACCGTTAACGCACAGGAGGATCTTAATGTGGCTACAGTGGAAGGTCTAGAACTGGCGCTACCGTTATCAGGTTTCCAAGTGGCAGTGATTGATGCATCCACCGCCAAGAACAAGAGTGCAGTAAACAGCATGAGTCCTTTTTCTAGAAAAATGATGAAGAAGATGAATTGGCAGTACGACAAAGGTTTGGGCCGGGAGTTGCAAGGAAGGTTCGAGCCTCTTTCATCAGCATCCGGGCAGTAAGACAAGCGCGGACTGGGGTATTTTGAAAGTAGAAAGAAGGAAAGATATGAGATTCGATCTCCGGTCAGAGGGTCAAACTTGAATCAGATTTTCTTTGTTCCACAAGCTGAAGGGGAATTTCAGAGCAGAGGAAAAACATATCCCGGCTTAGAGATATTTATGACCGATTATGAAGAGAAGCTGGTCAAGTCGCCCGAACCTTCATTGGAACAGCTGGTGGATGGAACCGAGTTTATGGTATGCATGACAGAAGCAAATACTGAATCTGATTGGTCGAAGAAGATATCTGAGTTTGAAGACTTTTTGGGGATTGGGGATGAAGCTTCCAAGTCAGTGTAAGAGCAGAAGGCCAAGGCACGGATCCTCCAGTCTGTTCTAGCTGATGAAGGTGCCGAAGAGGCAGAGAGGAAGGCAAAGAAGGCGACAGAGCATGGAGATGCCAAGAAAGAAGCTACCCCGGCTGAAGAAGAAGGCGCAGACGCCTACGAAGTGGTCCAGGCCATAAAAGATACTTGTAATGAATGTATTAAACAGGCAGTTAATCCTGTATTTTGTTTTTCTGATGCTTGTTTTGAGAACACTATGGATGGTTTTCCTCTTTTATTTCAATCAATGGAAGTGAACTTTGACTATTTGTTTTCTTATTTTTTTGATTGTCACGTTCATGGCATTGATTATACCACTCGCATATTTGACATAAACGCATTGCATAATTTTGCATTTAATTTAAGCACCACCGAAGATCCTAAAATAATTGAAATCGGATCAGACTTCAAATCTGAGCTCAGACAGGACCTTCAAGAATGTATCAAAAGAAACTCAGAGGTATTTGCCTGGAGCTACGCGGACATGCCAGGGATTGACAGATCAATAGCAGAGCACTTCATTCCTACTGATCCGAGTATTAAGCCAGTAAAGCAGAAAAGGAGAAGGGTCAGACCAGAATGGCAGGACACGATCAAAGCTGAAGTCCAGAAACAGTTAGATGCAGGATTCTTAGAAGTAGTACACTATACGGAGTGGTTGGCGAATATAGTCCCGGTGCTGAAGAAAGATGGCAGGATAAGGGTCTGTGTCGACTACAGGGATCTGAACAAAGCCTCGCCTAAGGATGACTTTCCACTTCCACACATAGATGTTTTGATAGACAGTGCTGCTGGGATGGGATGTTATTCTATCATGGACGGATTTTCAGGGTATAATCAGATATTGATGGCCTTAGTGGACAAACATAAGACCGCTTTCACCACAGACTTCGGGACATTTTGCTATAGAGTGATGCCATTCGGACTGAAGAATGCCGGAGCAACATATCAGAGGATGGCTACTACGTTATTTCATGATATGATCCATAAAGGATTGGAAGTGTATGTAGATGATATGGTGATCATGACAAAAACACAGGAAGAACATACAGAGATGTTGGAGAAGTTCTTCACACGGGTCAAACAGTACAATTTGAGACTTAATCCCAAGAAGTGTGTATTCGGAGTGACGAAGGGAAAATTGTTAGGTTTTGTGGTAGGACCTAACGGGATTGAGGTTGACCCGGATAAAATAAAAGCCATTCAGGATATGGAGCCGCCAAGGACAGAACGGCAGGTGAGAAGCTTCCTAGGTAAAATTTAGTATATCAGCAGATTTATTTCAAGGTTATCCATCACCTGTGCTCCGATTTTCAAATTACTGAAAAAGAATCAGCAAGTCAAGTGGAATGAAGATTGCCAGAAAGCCTTTGACCATATAAAGAAATACTTGATGAATCCACCGGTGCTTAGTTCACCAAGACCAGGAGAACCTTTGATCTTGTACCTATCTATAGAAGATGCAGGAGTGGGAGTGATGTTGGTACAGCCGGACGCCGCTGGAGTAGAGAAAGCCATTTACTACATCAGTAAGAAACTGTTGCCTATCGAAGAGAAATACAATCTGATTGAGAAAGCATGCATGGCAGTAGTGTGGTCGATAAAGAAACTGAGGTCGTATTTTGATTCTTTCAAGGTCATTTTTGTCTCCAAGATTGATCCACTGAAGTATTTGCAGAAAACGCCTACTCTAAAGGGACGGTTGTCTAAGTGGTTGATTCAAATGTCTAGTGTGGATGCGGAATTCGTAACGAAAAAGACGGTCAAAGGTCGAGCAGTGGCGGAATTCCTAGCAGAAAACCCTGTGACAGATGACGAATCTTGGGAATTGGAGTTTCCGGATGAACATTTGCTGAATATCGACACAGGAGTTTGGAGATTATACTTTGATGGATCAGCCAACAGAAACGGAACTGGGGCTGGTATTGTTATAGAAGCACCCAATGGCGAAGTTACAACCATGTGCAAGAGACTATTGTTCCCGGTCACTAACAACATGGCAGAATATGAAGCGTGCATCACGGGAATGGAAGCTCTTCTTGCATCAGGCGCTAGGGAGGTCGAAGTAATAGGAGATTCTTTACTGGTTATTGAGCATGCCAACGAGAGATGGAAGGTAGAAGAAGAAAGATTGAAACCCTATGTTGAGTACTTGTTGAAGAAGGCAGCACTATTTGACAAGATCACTTTCACTCACATAGGAAGAACCTATAACAGAATTCCAGACACCTTGGCAAACTTAGCGTCGGCTTGGCAGGATTTAAGCAAAGTTTCGAAGAAGCCATTTATCATTACCACAGCCAATATCCCGTGCTATCAAGAACATTACGTGCATCAGGTGGAGTCGGAGGAAGAACCCTGGTTTACGGATATCCTGAGGTATATGAAAGATGGTACTTTTTCTGACGATGCGACGAAAGAAGACCGTGCTGTCTTAAGGAAAATGGCTCTACACTATGTCCTAGCCGATGGCGAACTCTATAAGAAAACCTGGGATGGGATGTTGCTGCGATGCGTGAGCGAGACAGAAGGAGAGGATATAATGAGAAAAGTTCATGAAGGAGTCTGTGGTACTCATCTAAGCGGTATGAGTTTAGCAAGAAAGATCATGAGGCAAGGTTATTTTTGGATGAAGATGGAAGGCGATTGTGTCCAGTATGTGCGCCATTGCAAAGCTTGCCAATATCACGACAATAGGAGCCACTTACCTGCCATTGAACTCCATCCGATAACTCCTTCATGGCCTTTTTCTGCATGGGGCATAGACGTCATAGGTAAAATTTCACCTGCAGCATCCAATGGTCATCAGTATATATTGGTTGCAGTTGATTACTTCTCTAGATGGATCGAGGCTCAATCTTACAGAATCTTAACTGCCAAGCATGTGGCAAAGTTTATTGAACAGAACATTTTCTGTCGCTATGGCGTTCCCCATCACATAGTTATAGATAATGGTTCTCATTTTCAAGCAGAAGTTGGCCAATTGCTTTATAGATACAAGGTTGAGCATCACCATTCTTCTCCTTATCGCCCTCAGGCTAATGGTGCAGTAGAAGCTGCAAATAAGGAGATCAAAAGAATCCTGTCAAAAATGTGCGAAAGGTATAGAAGCTGGGCTGAGAAACTTCCTTTCGCGCTCTGGGGGCATCGCACTACCTTCAAGGCAGTAAATGGAGCTTCCCCCTTTGAATTGGTATACGGGATGGAGGCAGTGTTACCGGTAGAGCTCGAAAAGAAGTCTCTCAGGGTTTTGGTAGAAGCTGGTCTGACCGAAGAAGAATGGGTCAAGAAAAAGTATGAAGATCTGGCATTTTTAGACGGAAAAAGACTGAATGCTCGATTCCAGGACCAGATGAGAAAAAGGAGGATTGCTCGTTTCTACAACAAGCGGGTACATCCAAGGGCTTTAAAGAATGGAGATCTGGTGTTAATCAGGTTATTGGATCATGAAGCCCAACATCATCCTGCTGGGAAATTCAAACCCAACTGGCATGGGCTGTTCAGAATTCAGAAGTTGTTACCGAAAGGCGCCGCTGAATTAGTCACCATGGAGGGAGAACCTGTCAATCGAATCTTCAATCAAGATCAAATGAAAAGATTTTATGTCTGAGATGATGATTTCAAAAAAAAAAAAAAAAAAAATGCTAAGTCGAAAACCCGAAAAGGGCGGCTTAGGCAAGAAATGAGCTCGCTAGGTTGAAAACCCGCAAGGGCGGCCTAGGCAAAAGTTAGAGCATGTAAAAAAAAATGCAAAATAATGATAGTAAAATCTTGGGATTAATGCGTGGTGCTTAGCTTAAATGCAGAATTCATGCCATGCGTTCGTGACAGATTAGTGATTGATTGCTCAATGCTATCAACTTAACTTGAAGGAGAATAGGAAATCAAGTAGTTAAAACGAATGACCATTGTATTAGAATAAACTTTCTTTACTTCTGTATAATGTTGAAAAGAAGTAAGATTAATAAAGGATTTGTGCTTTAAAATTTTTGTTTTTGTCCTGGAATTACGGTCGAAGAATGCAAGACCTTCCTCTCTGTTTATTTAAACAAAGACCGACTCATTTGGTTCGAAATGTCCTGGCTGTTTGTCCTGCCTAAACATTGAATTTTTTTTTTAAAAAAAAAAAAAAAGACATTGATCAGAGGAACGAGTACCATTTTCTCAGTGATTTCCCTAGAAGGATCAACAAAACCATGAATAAAACTTAGCACTTGCATAAGTCCATGCATACATAAAGGAGTTGCATTATTTATTTATTTGATTTGTGCAGGTAATAATGCAATTACTCCATTCTTTGTTGTTTCCAAGCATAAGCTTTTGTTTTTTTTTTACAGAATAATTTTTACTTTATGAGTTTTCATTTATTAACCCAAGGGCAGAAGCCCCAAATGACTAACACAGCAAATAATTTCGAAGGAAAAGTTTTGTTGTCTTTCATTGTCCATATGTGCAGGAATTAATAAAGACAGAATCATCAAGGCCATTGATTAAAAGAAAAGCAGATACATTTAGATAAAAGCTCATGGCTTGATGTTTTCCCCCCGGAGAAAAATCGTTGTTTTTATTTTTGGTTTTGGTGTTTGTTTTTGAAAAGTGGTGACAAAACCTTTGGATATACGATGCCGATAAATCGGTCTTATAAATCATTTTCAGTCGCCACCCATTATTTCGGCAATGGGACCGTTTTGATTTTTATTTTGTAAAAGTGACTCCATTTTAATCCATTTTTATTCAAGGCCTTTTATTTTGGAAAAACTGGTCAGGCGTACCAAGTACGATTCTAGGTAAGGGAATTGGGTATGTCGACCCGTTGGAAGCCGACGCCCGGATAAACCGGCCTCTTTTAACCTACGATTTCTAATTGGACTTTATTTTAGAAAAACCGATTATTTAAACCCAACTCGAATAAATCGAACCGAGTTCCTATGTGGAAAATTAATTAACCGTCCCAATTAATTTCATCCATTCATTGCATTCATTATAAATAAATCACCACATCCATCATTCATCCATAGCACATATCAAGTTTAATAAAAGACCCGCTCTTGCCTTATGGTTAAAGGCGGGCCACAAACCGAGTTTGATAATATAATAAATAATAAACAAAGAGAAATAAATCCTAAAACCTCATAATCATTAATAATTAGTCGATTTGATTTGATTAAATCTTAATTTGCCCATGTTTGATCATTTTCTGAATTGAAATTAAAGTCTGCTTAATAATATGAAATTAAGATGAAATAAGGAATGTATACTGAAATTTTAGGACAGTTGCGTCACGCGGGTGTTCCATAAGGAACAGTCGCGCGACGCAGCTCCCCTTATTCATATTACTGGAAATAGGTACAGTTGCGTCACGCAGCTGTTCTACGAAGAACAGTCGCGTGACGGAACTCTCAGCTGCGTGACGGAACTATTCGCGACTTATTGAAATTCTTACTTTTATTGATTATTCATCCAAAATATCACATTAAATATAAAAGTATCCTGGGTATGCGAATAGCTGCGTCACGCAGGTGGTCCAGTCTGAATCCAAGACTTTTGGACATGAACAGTCGCGTCACGCAGGTAGGAGATGCGTGACGTGGTTGCTCTGGTCCGGAACTACCATTCAAACTACTCTTTTTTACGTGTTCTTTTTATCAACAGAGGTTTAATACAATTCAGAAACACTCAGAGATGGGCAAAATGTAGTTTAATCAAAACCAAACTAACTAAAATACTAAGAAAATGAGACTTTCACAAATAAATAACTAAAAATGCAAAAGAATGGTTTAGATGATTACCTAACCCTCAGATTTGAGGATTGCATACGATATGGTTGATCTAGGGATGAAGCTTCACGATCCCAGAAATGTTCAATACCCAATCTTAACAATAAAATCCTTCTTTTTTTTTTTTTTTTATCTTTTCCTCTTTTTTATGTCCTTTTTATATTTTTAAGCTTTCAATCTATGTGCCTAATGGCTTGATCTTCCTCAAAGTTACTCACTGGAGTCTTTTAGGAAAACCCTAGCCGCAATCGTTTTCTTTTAGTCTAAAATGCCTCGGTCTTTTTTGATAGAAAATGAGAAAAATTCCCAAAAGTCTCGTTTTTGCTGTGTAATGCAGTATTTATATGGCTAGGGCAACAGGGCAGTCGCGTCAAGTGGGTATGAGGCGCGTGACGCACCCGCAAACCTGCGTGACGCGACTTACTTTTCGTACAGTTACCGCGTATCCATACAAACAGTGCAGGCCGTTGCACGGGCGCGCGCCAGGGGCGTCAGCCCTGTTGGAGCTGCGTGACGTAACTGAGAGTGCCGTCACGCAGGTATTAGCTGCGTGACGCAGCCCTAACACGGGTCAGACTCCTTTGGGCGGTTTGATTCAATTTTTGATTCAGGCACTTCTGGTTTATTGTGAAACCTCATCCTTTGTCCTCATATCATCATTGGGTTAGATGGAGGCATAAAACTACGCGTCAACAGTTTGCCCCCCCACTTTATCATTAATTGTATAAACGATTAATGTTAAAGTGGTCTATTGACGCGCCTTCTTTCTGGCAATCCTCTCAAAACTCGATTTGATTGGTTTGAAAAGATGCTGAGTCAACCATCTGGTCACCTCCTAAGCTCGGTTTGATTGGCTTTTTCGGCTTCCATGTAATCTGAAGAGACGTCTTCGAAGCTCGGTTTGATCGGCCCGAAAAACGTTGATTTGATGACAAAGTCTTCGAAGCTCGGTTTGATCGGCTTGAAGAACTTTGATCTGGCCACCTACTCAGCTCGGTTTGATCGGCTTTGTCGGCTCCAGTCGGTTTTGAAAAAGGCATCTTCGAGGCTCGGTTTGATCGGTCCGAAAGACATTGGTTTGATAATAAAGTCTTCAAAGCTCTGTTTGATCGGCTTGAAGGACTTTGATCTGGCCACCTACTCAGCTCGGTTTGATCGGCTTTGTCGGCTCCAGTCGGTCTTGAAAAGGTATCTTCGAGGCTCGGTTTGATCGGCTCGAGAGACATTGGTTTTACCCTGGTCAACTTCGCAACTCAACATCATTGACTGGGGAAACAAGATTTCAAACAGCTTCGCAATACACCATCACTGTTTGGAAATTGTTCTGACTAGCTTCGCAATGCACCATCACTAATCAGTATGACCTATCGGCTTCGAAAAACCATCACCGGTTGGCCTGAAAGAAATTGTTCACAAGAAAAAGAAGAGCAATGTCCGTGTACAAATAGACCTCGCTTTTTGTTAGAAAGGTATTGGAACATCACATGTTCCCATGCAAAAATTCTTATTAAGGCAAAAGGTCATACTTTTGCCCCCAGTCTGGAATCCCAGCCTAGAACCAAAAGTATTCACTTTTTATAAACGCGTTATTGTTATTTTTGTGAAAATTTTACCAAAAATTTTGGTAGGAAAGACTTAACAAAAGCTGTTGCCTGTATATTTCAAATATATCCTTTATGATATAGTATTTAAAAGGGAACTTACTTGAGGGTAATCTGGACAATTTGATGCTCCTGATCCCGGTGCTGTGAGTTGATGAAAGTTGTAGCCGTATATGAGCAGTTCATCGACGTCATGTCGTCGAAATGGGCCGTCGTGAGCTTTTGAAATGGGCCGTGTGGGCCTGTAGGGCTCGAAAAGGGATAACAGGCCTAATGCTTCTTGTTGGGCCTGGTTGAATGGGCTTTGGCCCAGCTGGTTTTACTATAAGTAACTTCTTTCTCAATCGATTCAATTTCACTTATTCACGAACCCTAAGCGATTGGAAATTCTCTGAACCATTCAACTGAAAAGATGTCTCAAATCTCAGAAATCCCTGCTTCTGCTTATACTCCGGAGATGGAGGTTCTTAGGGCCCTGCCTGATATTCCTACGTTCGACGGTGAGCTGGTGCCGGTGAGCTGGAACCTGCTGACCCCCGGGACGCGACCATTGCAGCTCCTTCCGTTGCCGGGTTCGGAGTTTCCAGTCCGGTACGAAACGAGTCAGATGCGTGGCTTTCGATCCGAGGTAAGTATAAAATTTCTTCAATTTTCTGTTTTTACTGCTTTACTGACTTAATACTCGGATCTGTAGGAATGAAGTGCTCTGCTATTGATCTGTCAATCCCTGGCATGTCCGCGTAGCTCCAGGCAAATACCTCTGAGTTTCTTTTGATACATTCTTGAAGGTCCTGTCTGAGCTCAGATTTGAAGTCTGATCCGATTTCAATTATTTTAGGATCTTCGGTGGTGCTTAAATTAAATGCAAAATTATGCAATGCGTTTATGTCAAATATGCGAGTGGTATAATCAATGCTATGAACTGCCTGTTCAATACATTCATTACAAGTATCTTTTAAGGCCTGGACCACTTCGTAGGCGTCTGCGCCTTCTTCTTCCGCCGGGGTAGCTTCTTTCTTGGTCTTTCCCTGCTCTATCGCCTTCTTTGCCTTCCTCTCTGCCTCTTCGACATCTTCAGCAGCTAGAACAGATTGGAGGATCCGTGCCTTGGCCTTCTGCTCTTGCACTGACTTGGAAGCTTCATCCCCAATCCCCAAAAAGTCTTCAAACTCAGATATCTTCTTCGAACAATCAGATTCAGTATTTGCTTCTGTCATGCATACCATAAACTCGGTTCCATCCACCAGCTGTTCCAAAGAAGGCTCGGGCGACTTGACCAGCTTCTCTTCATAATCGGTCATAAATATCTCTAAGCTGGGATATGTTTTTCCTCTACTCTGAAATTCCCCTTCAGCTTGTGGAACAAAGAAAATCTGATTCAAGTTTGACCCTCTGACCGGAGATCGAATCTCATATCTTTCTTTCTTTCTACTTTCAAAATACCCCAGTTCGCGCTTGTCTTGCTGCCCGGATGCTGATGAAAGAGGCTCGAACCTTCCTTGTAACTCCCGGCCCAAACCTTTGCCGTACTGCCAATTCATCTTCTTCATCATTTTTCTAGAAAAGGGACTCATGCTGTTTACTGCACTCTTGTTCTTGGCGATGGATGCATCAATCACTGCCACTTGGAAACCTGATAACGGTAGCGCCAGTTCTAGACCTTCCACTGTAGCCACATTAAGATCCTCCTGTGCGTTAACGGTTACCACGTCTGTACCCCATGGGATTTTTACTTTTCTGTGCAGAGTGGATGGAACCGCACCTAGGGGATGGAGCCACGGCCTTCCTAACAAAAGAGCATAGTTGGCTAGGATGTCAAGCACAACCACGTCTACCCAACTTTCCACTGTCCCTGTGGATATCTTTGCTTTGAAGGTCCCTTTTGCATTCCGCATAGTGTTATCATAAGCCTTGACCACCATGTTTGACGGCTCAAGCTCTGACTCTTCAATTTTAAATTTGGACAGCATTTTCAACGGACATACGCACAGTGCGGACCCATTATCCACCATCACATTCCTAGTATCTCGTCCATTGACGGCAATCTGAATATACAGTGGCTTACAGTGGTTCCTTCCTTCTGGTGGGAGGTCTGAGTCAAAGAAAGTGACTTCGCCTATCCTCCGCTGTAGCACATTGATCATATCAACACTTTGAATTCGAGCCGGCACTCTGACGAAAGTCATAGCTTCAAGTAAAGCTTCTCTGTGTTCCTTAGATGCTATCAGCAAATCCCATATCGAAATGTCTGCTCTGGTTCTTTGTAATTGACTCAGCACCGAACTGGCAGTTACCCCATTAAGCGTCTTGTTCTGACTACTTTCTCCCATCTCAGCAGTCTTCTTCTGCCCTTTAACTATCTCTTCCTCTTTCTTCTTTTCACTCGACTCTTCTCCGCCCTTCTCTGTCATTCTCTTCTTTGTTCCATCAACAGCAATCTCTTTTCCCTTAGCCTGCATACTGCTCTCGGGATTATACACTCGCCCGCTGCGGGTCAAGCTCTGAACACCTACTTCATTCACTTCTTCTTCACTGCTGTAATACCATTATTCTTCTTGATCGACGAAACTCTTTTGAATGGCCAACTGGAGTTGCTCATCTTCATCTTCTGGCACGTCGCCTACCTTCACAGTGATACTTTTCTCAATTTCAATCTTCAGTGGCACCTTCTCTTCCTCATCACTGCTACAGTCGTCCCATATGTTCAACATGGCGCACATCCGCTCTTCCCATTCTGCTTCAGCTAATACCACTTCTTCTGGTAACCCACTCCCAATCGCATTGACCGATCCACCCGACTGAGACTTACGAGGCGGGTAATTGTACTGATATTGAGGAAGCGGATTATTCTTAGTGCTTGGCTTGCCCTTTTCCGAGGGCTTGGTAATTTTTCCACTGTCAATCAAATCTTGAATATCGTGCCTTAATTTGAAACATTCATCAGTTGAATGCCCTTTGCACTGATGGTAATCACAGTTTTGGTCCATATACCTCCCTCGCACGGGTTTAGTCGGATCGACTGGAAGTTTTGACAACACCCCGTTCTTGATACAAGATCTCAGTACTGTGCTCAAAGGTCTTCCTAAGTCAGTGAACTCTCTCCTAGTTCTCTCATTAACTGCACCTATTACGGCATTATTGGCTCCTGACTGATTCTGATTACTGCTTCCGGCAACTCTATCACCATATGAAGTCCGGTAATTACCAAACCCTCTGTTCTTCTTCTTTTCTTCCTTGTACAATTCCTCGATGTTTAACCCGGCGCTTTGAACCAAAGAAAAATCGGTGAGAGGCTGAGTCAACATCCTTTCCTTGAAGAAGGGCAATAAGCTCCTGCTAAAGATTCTGATCAGCTCTTTGTCCTTTGGCCTTGTCTGAACTCTATACAGCTTGGTCCTCCACCTTCTGTAGTAATCAGAAAAGCTTTCGTCCTTTCCTTGTCTCAAACTCTCCAAATCACGCAGACTGAACTCATCACTCTCTTCAGTCTTGAAGTGTTTGAGAAAAGCTGTCTGCAGTTTGACCCAATTCTTCTGACCCTCCTCGTCTAAACCGTCATACCACCTCCGATAATCCTTATGTAGTGTTTGCGGGAATGCTCGCAAAACATCTTCCTCGTCATACCGGTTCATTTGGGATACTCGGAGAAATTCAGACAAGTGAGAACGAGGATCATTATCTCCTTCAAATATAGAATGCTTGAAGGTTTTGAAAGAAGCCGAGCTGGTCGGGTGCAGGACATACTCAGTTATGTGAAAATTGGTGGCCGGGTCTTTCTCCTTTACTGCCGCCATCTTGTCGAACCTTTCTTTCAGATCGGCGAGTTGCTTGAGCATATCACTTTCGGCTGGGACAGTGTTTCCCACGGAAGCCTGATTACTTGACACAGCTTCCGGGATCGGTCTCTCTTCAGCCACAGGTTGGCTACCCGAAGGGGGAGTATTCTGATTTTGGGCCCTGTCCTGAGCAAGAGCCGCAGCCACAATTTGAGCAATGGTCCTTATCTGAGCTTCAGAAAATCCGGTCTCATTTTCTGTGTTATCCGCCATTTCTGCTGGATCTGAATCGGGTTCTGAATCTGATGAACTGGACTGATTCACGGAGCTGACTGGAGCAAATTCGGGGATTGGGGATGTTCTGATTAAACGCTGACCGGGGTGCCGATTCCAAACTCTCAAAGTAGTTTCCCGGGAAGGATCAATTCTGACAAAAAAATTCTGAGTTACAGAGGGTCCTGCATGTATGCATGTGAAAATGAGAGCACATAGGATGGAGAATGCATTTCTAATGCGCTAAAACCGATATGGAAATAAGATCTCGATTTCAACGACCGGATCAAAAATTCGATATAAATAATGTATCAATAACTTATTTTGTATTTGAACATTTCGAGCATTATCTGTCGTCAATCGTTCCTTTTGGATTTATGGTTGACTATTTTCTCTCGAATCCCTAACTTTTGCCTCGGAATGAAAGGATTTCCGAGCGGGATTTTACTTTTGTCGTTTATTATTTTTATATCCTTACTTTTTGCCTTGGAACATATGGTCCCAAGCAGGATTTTCTTTTATTTTTTTACAAAATTTTATAATCTCTCACTTATTTTCAGATAATGCGAGAGATGTTGAAATACAAAGGAACTGCAACCCCCTTATAACTCCCTTTTCTTTTGGGTATTAGTTCACTATAAGTGATTGTATTATATTATTAATAATGAATTTGAGATCCGGTCTCAACATCAAGATCAAATGTCCATACCGAGCATTAGCTCTTATTAATGCATGGCTGAAAAGGAAAGTGTTACATGATGCATGAATGTCACAACATATGTACAATTTATATCAAACAGGGGAATGGGAGTTGGGAAATGCATGCCTTCCAACCTTATTCCTCCCACACACGGATTCCATTGGTATAAATTCCGACATCTGTTTCCTAGGTATTGGTCTAATCTCGACAACCAACAGGGGGTTTTGAGATTGGCGATATAAGCTCTCGGAAATGAATGCGGCATTTCAACAGTAGATAGAATTGGGTGTACCTTAGGGGAAGTAACTAGGGTTTTGAACTACGTGCATGGGCTTTAGTCTTATTGGGCTTAACAAAGTCTGGGTTCCGCAAACAGGATTCGGGCTTTGTTGGGCCTACTCCTTTTGACGCACCTTTAAGGTACTAGGCTTGTGGTTGGTGGTAATGTTAATTCTCGGATGGATGCACCTAAATCGCATGGTTTAGGCTAGATCCACCGTCAAACTTAACACCAGTACCGAAGGGTAGTACGGGTAGAATGAGGTGAGAAACAAGGAATGCAAATGAATGCAAAGATCCTAGAATAGAAAGAGAAAGGAAAGCAATTAAACACATACGGACGATTAATAATTTTCCATCGGCTTTTTCTAACCAATTTTTATTTAGAAATAGTAGGCTTTTAGAGTCAATTCCTAATTGCAACCACTACATTGTTTATTAAAAAAAAGCACAACCGGGGATTAGTGGGTGCAAAATCCCCAGTGAAGTCGCCAAACTGTTTTCCCCCCGGAGAAAAATCGTTGTTTTTATTTTTGGTTTTGGTGTTTGTTTTTGAAAAGTGGTGACAAAACCTTTGGATATACGATGCCGATAAATCGGTCTTATAAATCATTTTTAGTCGCCACCATTATTTCGGCAATGGGACCGTTTTGATTTTTATTTTGTAAAAGTGACTCCATTTTAACCCATTTTTGTTCAAGGCCTTTTATTTTGGAAAACTGGTCAGGCGTACCAAGTACGATTCTAGGTAAGGGAATTGGGTACGTCGGCCCGTTGGAAGCCGACGCCCGGATAAACCGGCCTCTTTTAACCTACGATTTCTAATTGTACTTTATTTTAGAAAAATCGATTATTTAAACCCAACCCGAATAAATCGAACTGAGTTCCTATGTGGAAAATTAATTAACCGTCCCAATTAATTTCATCCATTCATTGCATTCATTATAAATAAATCACAACATCCATCATTCATCCATAGCACATATCAAGTATAATAAAAGACCCGCTCTTGCCTTATGGTTAAAGGCGGGCCACAAACCGAGTTTGATAATATAATAAATAATAAACAAAGAGAAATAAATCGTAAAACCTCATAATCATTAATAATTAATCGATTTGATTTGATTAAATCTTAATTTGCCCATGTTTGATCATTTTCTGAATTGAAATTAAAGTCTGCTTAATAATATGAAATTAAAATGAAATAAGGAATGTACACTGAAATTTTAGGATAGTTGCGTCACGCGGGTGTTCCATAAGGAACAGTCGCGCAACGCAGCTCCCCTTATTCATATTACTGGAAATAGGTACAGTTGCGTCACGCAGCTGTTCTACGAAGAACAGTCGCGTGACGGAACTCTCAGCTGCGTGACGGAACTATTCGCGACTTATTGAAATTCTTACTTTTATTGATTATTCATCCAAAATATCACATTAAATATAAAAGTATCCTGGGTATGCGAATAGCTGCGTCACGCAGGTGGTCCAGTCTGAATCCAAGGCTTTTGGACATGAACAGTCGCGTCACGCAGGTAGGAGCTGCGTGATGCGGCTGCTCTGGTCCGGAACTACCATTCAAACTACTCTTTTTTACGTGTTCTTTTTATCAACAGAGGTTTAATACAATTCAGAAACACTCAGAGATGGGCAAAATGTAGTTTAATCAAAACCAAACTAACTAAAATACTAAGAAAATGAGACTTTCACAAATAAATAACTAAAAATGCAAAAGAATGGTTTAGATGATTACCTAACCCTCAGATTTGAGGATTGCATACGATATGGTTGATCTAGGGATGAAGCTTCACGATCCCAGAAATGTTCAATACCCAATCTTAACAATAAAATCCTTCTTTTTTTTTTTTATCTTTTCCTCTTTTTTATGTCCTTTTTATATTTTTAAGCTTTCAATCTATGTGCCTAATGGCTTGATCTTCCTCAAAGTTACTCACTGGAGTCTTTTAGGAAAACCCTAGCCGCAATCGTTTTCTTTTAGTCTAAAATGCCTTAGTCTTTTTTGAGAGAAAATGAGAAAAATTCCCAAAAGTCTCGTTTTTGCTGTGTATTGCAGTATTTATATGGCTAGGGCAACAGGGCAGTCGCGTCACGCGGGTATGAGACGCGTGACGCACCCACAAACCTGCGTGACGTGACTTACTTTTCGTACAGTTGCCGCGTATCCATACAAACAGTGCAGGCCGTTGCACGGGCGCGCGCCAGGGGTGTCAGCCCTGTTGGAGCTGCGTGACGGAACTGAGAGTGCCGTCACGCAGGTATTAGCTGCGTGACGCAGCCCTAACACGGGTCAGACTCCTTTGGGCGGTTTGATTCAATTTTTGATTCAGGCACTTCTGGTTTATTGTGAAACCTCATCCTTTGTCCTCATATCATCATTGGGTTAGATGGAGGCATAAAACTACGCGTCAACACTTGAACGCAAAAGAAAAACAACCAACAGCAATTTATTTTGAGGAGACCTATCAGCAAAGGTCAACCTTCATGAAGCGTGACATCATTGCGGGGTAAAGAACCAGTCGGCATATGCAAGTGTCATAGTATCCTGCATCATTCCTTCATCTAAATGCACGGTGTTTCGACTTCGCCAACGATCGGCCAAATTAGTCAACAGATGTGATGTTATCAGACCGCTCTCGAAGTTGTGGGCTTGGGGAACACGCTGTATCATCCCATACTGACGACTGATCCTATCTGGGAAATAGGCCATGGAACGGTCTAGACTGGCATACAACACATAATTGAGATTCATGCTTCCAATCGTGGCCAGTCTAATTCTCCACCAAGGACAGGTCCACCGAATAATAGGGTTACCACCAAAATCAAAGCGTCTCCGAGACCGAGATTGAAAAACGGCAGGTCCATAAGTTGAAATCAAACGAGCTGGAACCGGAGGAATCAGGCTTAATTTATCCAGAGCCCAGGCTTGCAATAGCAGTGGACAGCCGCGATGATGAATATTGAAGTCAGTAATGCGAAGGGCAATATCCCTGACCCAACACATGGTTTCTCCCATGATCATCATGAAGACGGTACGATGGTACAATTGCATGTCACGAACAATGGTCAGAAGTCGAAAATCTCCAATTCCGGGTTGACGGTTCTTCATGACATACACATTCAGCAGTAAGAAGCAACAAGCTCGGATCCAGGGTAGATCTAGATCAGTGGACAGAACTCTGTTCAAGAAAGGTTCCAAAGGAAGACCTTGATCCATGTTTATACCGTCAGGAAGGTAAACCGGGCACAAGGCTACGATCTCAGCTAGATCATACCTGGGACCTGGGGGCAAGGCCGGGGTTTCGTTTTGCTCAGGATAATGATCCATCACGGCGCACATTTCCTCATAGGTCGGAGTTACTTCAGAGTCTTCAAACCGGAAAACCATGGTGTTTGGATTGAAATGAGTAACGAGCCAAGACAAGAAGCCATGGTTAGGTTTTAGGTCTTTGAAATATCTTAACCAGGCAAGTTGATCCATGGGAGGAATTTGCCATAGGTCGTCAGAAATGGATTGGACAAAAGATGAGACTTGGCTTCTGAAGGCCATGGAAGAAAGTCACTTAAGAAATCGATGTGCTTTGGACACTGGATGGGAAGGAAGTGCGAAGCGAAACTTATATTTATAGGAAAGTGAAGAAACCGATGGGCGAAACATCATCATCACTCAATTTAATAGTCATCGCCAGAGGTAGTTGAAAGGACAATCCTGAATAGTCCATTCGGGTCGGTAAGCATTCAAACATGCATTGATCAATAAGAAGGACGGCCTGTACAATAAGGAAGTTGAGTCTTTATGATCGCATTAACCGAGAAAGGGTGGTTGAGCCATTACGTCCGCATTCACTGAGTGGACCGCCCTATCAGGTAAGTACAACAGTATGCTTTCTGTTTAGAAAGTGATTTTTTTTTTATCATGTTCCATGTTAAGTCTATTATTTTATTCTTTATTCATTTCATTTCACTTATTCATTTACAATAAATTGATTTACTGACTACTAATGAGATGAACCATTCTTATGAATAAATGGTACATCGCTATTTTGTGTTTGGTGTTGTGTTCGTGTTTTGTTTTTACAGGAACAAGATTTCACAGCTACAAAACATAAACACACATGATAAAGTAATAAAAGCCAAGTGTTGTAAAAAAAATGTAAATAATATCATAAAATGTTGATATAACTGTACAATCACAAAAAAAAAAAAATAAATAGAAAACTAATAAATGTCCAAAAATGGAGGAGACGTGCAGCAGGACTACCGCCGCCTACGGCTAGGACCAACGACAGTCGGAGGGGGTGGCGATGGTTGCCCGTCGTCAGAAGAAGAGCCATCCTCATCCTCATCAGAAGAGTCAAGAGGGATGCCCTCAACCTCTAGCCTCATCCGAAGCCGCTCTACCTCCGCCTGAAGCCGGCTCACGGCACTGGACTAGCGGGACTGATGCCTCCGTAGCCTCCCGTTCTCCAGCTCCTGCAAAGACAAGCATGTGTAAGAAAGGTCATCAAAATAATAAGAAGCAAAAAGGTAAAAATATGTAAAATTCATACCAGCTCATGTCGCTCGGAGTAGAGCCGGCCGATGTAGGATCGGGCAAAGCCGAACCGCTGGCAGATCTCCTGGTACCTCTGAGCCGGCACCTGCAAACAATAAAAAATATCCATTAAAAAGGATATTCAGGTAAAATACTTCTAACTTTGTACATTCGATTTATGACTTACATGTGTAGTGTGCTCAGGATCCAGCTGTACCAGAGGAGGAGCCTGTCGAAGATCAGCAGGAATGACGACGCCAGATCCCAAACCTAGACCAGGGTCCAAGACCACCTCCATATCTGGTGGGAACGGCACGTCACCCAGTACTACGCCGACGGGTCCAGCCGGAGCCGCCGTACCACCCGCCTCAGCCGCCGCCTCAGCACATAGTGAGCCGCAGTCTTGTGCGTCTTCCGCTCCTACATTAAGTTACAGAGAGTAATGGCATCAGTGGTTTGAAAACAGAGAGAATGGTAAACAAGGCAGAAGACCAGATGAATTACATGGGTGTACTCGAGAACCTCGGGAAGTCGAGCCTGCATCCGAGAGGCAAAGTAAGAAGGAAAATCACCGGCGGACAGGAAATCGTTCGCCGAGAAGCCTCTATACTCTACCTCCAGGTCCTCCCGAGTCAAGCCCTCCAGCAGACACATATGCCGAGGAGGGGCATGAGGCACTCTCCGCTGTGCTGGAGCGATCAGGGTGTCGAAGACTCTCTCTCCTAGGAAATACCGGTCAGCCCAGTATCCTCGCATCAATAGCCTCGACCGGGTGTGTAACTCAGCCACCTCCCGGCCCGGATAGGTCCTTCAGGCCTCACAATCCCATGGCTCCAAGGATAGCTACAAAAAAAATGAAATGATGATGATGAGAAATCAGTATTAGTGGTGCGTCAAAATAAAAAGAGACAAGTCAAAGATTCAAAGATTCAGAGATTCTCTCTGTACTCACATCAGACAGCTCCCGGTCATTAAGGAAGCTCCGCCAGTACTCCGGATCCTCGCCACTGGCATAAGTGTGATGGCAGTGGGCCAGATAGCGAGGAATCCTCCTAGACTCGATGGGTGAGTCACCGCTAGGACCGCCCGGATAAATGCAATACTCGTAAGACCACACCTGTAACAGAGACAGAAAAATAACGTCAGTTAGTTGAACAGTTGAGAATGGTGGATATAAAAAGTCAAGAATGAAAGTGTGTTACCTCCAAAGGCCGGATGAACAGCCAGTTTGACTCACCGCTACCACGGGTCCAGACATCCAGACCATGATAGAGATGAGCCAAACTAAGTGTGGCCCAGTCGAAGGACCCGACCTGGCTCAGATCCCGAAGACACGCCAGCACCGCAGGATCTCCCTTATTCTGGGAGGTGCATAGTAGCTGCGAGGAAATGATGTAGAACAAGAAGGATCGAGCAGCCTGGTCCCTCTCCTCGCGAGTATACGCAGGAGCCTCCAACCGGGTCCTGATCCTCTCGGCCCAGAACTGAAAGACCGTCTTGTAAGACATACACCCCTACACGGTGTATCGGGTCTGCGTCGTGACACCGAGGAGGGAACGGAATAGCTGGGCTCCGATAGCAGCTGTCTGGTACCGAGCGTCTAGAGGAGGAACCGGACCAGTGAAGCGTAAGCTGGTGATAGCAGCATAATCCGCGGGAGTGAGTGTCATCTCTCCAAACCCAAACACGAAAGTGTGCGTGCAGTCGTTCCACCGCTCCATCAATGCATATCGCATAGCGGGCGGGAAACGAGGCTGTGTGCGGCGCAATCCGGCGGCATAATCTCCGAAACCCGCAGCGATAACCCGAGCTCGCATAGGAGGGTCCAGCAGATCCCAGAAAGCAGAAGCATCAGTAGCCGATCCGCCTGAGCGGGCCTTGCCCAGATTAACCTGTAAGTAAATTTCAATTTCAATAAATGTAAGACTAATAATTGTTCATTTTCTTCTATGACAGGAGAAACAAAAAACTCGAGTTTTGGCTGGAACCATAGCTGCGTCGCGCAGCTCCCAGTCGCGTCACGCGTCTACAGAGTCGCGCCACGCAGCTTTACCCAAGTTGCGCAATCAGAAGCACAGCTGCGTAGCGCATCTCGGCACTTGCGTCACGCCACTCTACAGCCGCGTCACGCAACTGTTCAATATATGTGGCCCCAAGAATGGATGCGTCACGCGACCACAAAGCCACGCCACGCACCTCTCTAGCCGCGTCACACAACTGTTCGAGGCCCTCATTCATTGACGAACAGTCGCGTCACGCAACTGTTCTTCCTAAGAACAGCTGCGTGGCGCAACTGTCGAAGGTATGCAGCAGTTTAATTTTAACTTTGTTTCACTAAGTTTGTATTGTTTTTGTGCAATTACAGGGCAAAATCAAGTCGTCCAGAGTTATCAACAATCAAAAGTTAACAAATCAAGGTCTAAACGCAGTCAAAAAGAAGTTGATCCTAAGGTTCAAGGCAAGCTAGGGTTTCTGGCGTCTCGAAAAGTCGCGTCTCGCAACTGTTCCCACAAGAACAGCTGCGTCACGCAACTGTTCATGGAAGAACAGCCGCGCCACGCAACTCCTACCTGTGTGATGCGACTGCCAACGCAAGCGTAAACAGTAAAAAATAGTCCTATTGCTACAGTTACGGATCAAAAGCAGTAAAAACAGAAAATTGAAGAAATTTTGTACTTACCTCGGATCGAAAGCCACGCATCTGACTCGTTTCGTACCGGACTGGAAACTCCGAACCCGGCAACGGAAGGAGCTGCAATGGTCGCGTCCTGGGGGTCAGCAGGTTCCGGCTCACCGGCACCAGCTCATCGTCGAACGTAGGAATATCGGACAGGGCCCCAAGAACCTCCATCTCCGGAGTATAAGCAAAAGTAGGGATTTCTGAGATTTGAGACATCTTTTCAGTTGAACGGTTCAGAGAATTTCCAATCGCTTAGGGTTCGTGAATAAGTGAAATTGAATCGATTGAAAAAGAAGTTACTTATAGTAAAACCAGCTGGGCCAAAGCCCATTCAACCGGGCCCAACAAGAAGCATTGGGCCTGTTATCCCTTTTCGAGCCCTACAGGCCCACACGGCCCATTTCAAAAGCTCACGACGGCCTATTCCGACGACATGACGTCGATGTACGGCTCATATACGGCTACAACTTTCATCAACTCACCGCACCGGGATCAGGAGCATCAAATTGTCCAGATTACCCTCAGGTAAGTTCCCTTTTAAATACTATATCATAAAGGATATATTTGAAAAATACAGGCAACAGCTTTTGTTAAGTCTTTCCTGCCAAAATTTTTGGTAAAATTTTCACAAAAATAATAATAACGCGTTTATAAAAAGTGAATACTTTTGGTTCTAGGCTGGGATTCCGGACTAGGGGCAAAAGTATGACCTTTTGCCTTAATAAGAATTTTTGCATGGGAACATGTGATGTTCCAATACCTTTCTAACAGAAAGCGAGGTCTGTTTGTACACGGACATTGCTCTTCTTTTTCTTGTGAACAATTTCTTTCAGGCCAACCGGTGATGGTTTTTCGAAGCCGATAGGTCCTACTGATTAGTGATGGTGCATTGCGAAACTAGTCAGAACAATTTCCAAACAGTGATGGTGTATTGCGAAGCTATTTGAAATCTTCTTCCCCCAGTCAATGATGTTGAGTTGCGAAGTTGACCAGGGTAAAACCAATATCTCTCGAGCTAATCAAACCGAGCCTCGAAGATACCTTTTCAAGACCGACTGGAGCCGACAAAGCCGATCAAACCGAGCTGAGTAGGTGGCCAGATCAAAGTCCTTCAAGCCGATCAAACAGAGCTTTGAAGACTTTGTTATCAAACCAATGTCTTTCGGGCCGATCAAACCGAGCCTCGAAGATGCCTTTTTCAAAACCGACTGGAGCCGACAAAGCCAATCAAACCGAGCTGAGTAGGTGGCCAGATCAAAGTTCTTCAAGCCGATCAAACCGAGCTTCGAAGACTTTGTCATCAAATCAACGTTTTTCGGGCCAATCAAACCGAGCTTCGAAGACGTCTCTTCAGATTACATGGAAGCCGACAAAGCCAATCAAACCGAGCTTAGGAGGTGACCAGATGGTTGACTCAGCATCTTTTCAAACCAATCAAACCGAGTTTTGAGAGGATTGCCTGAAAGAAGGCGCGTCAATAGACCACTTTAACATTAATCGTTTATACAATTAATGATAAAGTGGGGGGGCAAACTGTTGACGCGTAGTTTTATGCCTCCATCTAACCCAATGATGATATGAGGATAAAGGATGAGGTTTCACAATAAACCAGAAGTGCCTGAATCAAAAATTGAATCAAACCGCCCAAAGGAGTCTGACCCGTGTTAGGGCTGCGTCACACAGCTAATACCTGCGTGACGGCACTCTCAGTTGCGTCACGCAGCTCCAACAGGGCTGACACCCCTGGCGCGCCCGTGCAACTGCCTGCACTGTTTGTATGGATACGCGGCAACTGTACGAAAAGTAAGTCGCGTCACGCAGGTTTGCGGGTGCGTCACGCAGCTCATACCCGCGTGACGCGACTGCCCTATTGCCCTAGCCATATAAATACTGCATTACACAGCAAAAACAGGACTTTTTGGAACTTTTCTCATTTTCTCTCAAAAAAGACTAAGGCATTTTAGACTAAAAGAAAACGATTGCGGCTAGGGTTTTCCTAAAAGACTCCAGTGAGTAACTTTGAGGAAGATCAAGCCATTAGGCACATAGATTGAAAGCTTAAAAATATAAAAAGGACATAAAAAAGAGGAAAAGATAAAAAAAAAGAAGGGTTTTATTGTTAAGATTGGGCATTGAACAATTCTGGAATCGTGAAGCTTCATCCCTAGATCAACCATATCGTATGCAATCCTCAAATCTGAGGGTTAGGTAATCATCTAAACCATTCTTTTGCATTTTTAGTTACTTATTTGTGAAAGTCTCATTTTCTTAGTATTTTAGTTAGTTTGGTTTTGATTAAACTACATTTTGCCCATCTCTGAGTGTTTCTGAATTGTATTAAACCTCTGTTGATAAAAAGAACACGTAAAAAAGAGTAGTTTGAATGGTAGTTCCGGACCAGAGCAGCCGCGTCACGCAGCTCCTACCTGCGTGACGCGACTGTTCATGTCCAAAAGTCTTTGATTCAGACTGGACCACCTGCGTGACGCAGCTATTCGCATACCCAGGATACTTTTATATTTAATGTGATATTTTGGATGAATAATCAATAAAAGTAAGAATTTCAATAAGTCGCGAATAGTTCCGTCACGCAGCTGAGAGTTCCGTCACGCGACTGTTCTTAGTAGAACAGCTGCGTGGCGCAACTGTACCTATTTCCAGTAATATGAATAAGGGGAGCTGCGTCACGCGGCTGTTCCTTATGGAACACCCGCGTGACGCAACTGTCCTAAAATTTCAGTATACATTCCTTATTTCATCTTAATTTCGTATTATTGAGCAGACTTTAATTTCAATTCAGAAAATGATCAAACATGGGCAAATTAAGATTTAATCAAATCAAATCGACTAATTATTAATGATTATGAGGTTTTAGGACTTATTTCTTTTTGTTTATTATTTATCATATTATCAAATTCGGTTTGTGGCCCGCCTTTAACCATAAGGCAAGAGCGGGTCTTTTATTTTATTTTAATATGTGTTATAGATGGATGGTGAATGATATGCTTTATTTGTGATGAATGCAATGGATGAAATTAATTGGGACGATTAATTAATTTTCCACATAGGAACTCGGTTCGATTTATTCGGGTTGGGTTTAAATAATCGGTTTTTCTAAAATAAAGTCCAATTAGAAATCGTAGGTTAAAAGAGGCCGGTTTATCCGGGCGTCGGCTTCCAACGGGCCGACGTACCCAATTCCCTTACCTAGAATTGTACTTGGTACGCCTGACCAGTTTTTCCAAAATAAAAGGCCTTGAATAAAAATGGGTTAAAATGGAGTCACTTTTACAAAATAAAAATCAAAGCGGTCCCATTGCCGAAATAATGGGTGGCGACTAAAAATGATTTATAAGACCGATTTATCAGCATCGTATATCCAAAGGTTTTGTCACCACTTTTCAAAAACAAACACCAAAACCAAAAATAAAAAAACAACGATTTTTCTCCGGGGGGAAAACAGCTTTATACCCGCTCCCATCACCTACCACATATTAAATATTCATCAAACATCACCCAAGAGCATGTTATTACAACCAAAGTTCAACAAATCAATCATTTTATACAAAATCCCAAAATATACACATGATAGCATATATGCACAAAATTAAAAATTCAAGTAAGGTAAATGTGTTTATGAACACTAACCTTAAAAACAAGCTCTAACAAGCTTAACTAAAACTCTTTAAGCCTTAGCTTGCCTTTCTCTTTGGTAGAAGATTCTCCACCCTTTGACCCAAGTAGGAAAATCTCCAAATTTCTTGAAATTAGTCACCAAAAATCACTTCTCTAGCTTCACTCTCAAAGATTAATTACTTAAATCAAGTTGGATGAGGTGAATTTAGTGGATTTAGCAAGTAGAAGTTGAAGAAAAAACAAAGAAAAGAAGGAGAGGAAGTTGGTGTTGAAGAGAAGAAGAAAAAGAAGAGAAAAAGTGGTTGCTCAATTATTGGAGTTGATCTTTATAAAGCAACTAAGGGTGTTTTGGTCTTTTCCCACAATTGGATGGCTAAGATTAAGTCAAAAGTAATTTCATCTAATGGCTAAAAATATTCTCCAATTCAATTCCTTCAAAATATTATTTATCTCCATAAATTTCTCAAATTACTCCATAAAAATAATTCCTCAAATTTCCTTAATTGATAAAGCATCATAATTCACTATTCACTAATTATCTAAATTCTCCAAAAATATTCATTACTTACTTTCTACCCATAAAAATCATGCACACATACTCCAAAAATATTAAAGAAAATATAAAACATATATAGTAATTTTTCTGGACCAAAATAATACCGACTCTCGGACCGGTAATACTATTCACAGACCGGTCGTACCTTTCATAGACCCGTAAATCACTATCCATTCATAGTTAATTATACTCAATATCTTCCTCGAATCTACATAAAATATTATCTTTCTCTCTGTAGCACCATTCATGACCCGATAAAATAATATCATTTTAAGATTCGAAAATTTTGGGGCGTTACACAAACTCCCATCAAACTCTAGTAATCAACACAACACAAACAACACTTTTATAACTTCATAACCATGTAATTCCTTATTAGCATTATAATAATCATCAAACTAAACGCATTCATTTATATATCAAGTCCTAATAATCCAAGCATGCCAATTAACTTCGAAAATATTTTATATCCAATCATTAAATAAGTCTTATGCTTAACTCCAAATATGTACACCAAAATAATTTATAATAACATGCTTTAAGTTATAATTCGAATAACCTAATCTCCAAATAGATAATAATTATACATGACATAATTCTTAATTATATAAAACTAACTCTACCAATACCAAAATAATCTCTCTACTCTGATGCTACTCCTCTGGTCTTTGAGCAACAACCACGGTCTTCAACCTACGTGTGATAAAAATCAACGCGCTGAGTATAAAATTCAGTGGTGCTCATAAAACACATACTTACCAATGTTGCGATGACAACATAATTAAAACAAAAAGGAATTTTAAAAGAGTTTCATTCTCTACAATCAATAAAAATAATTGGATATCAAGCATAATTTCACATTTATAGCACATAATTTCATATCTTACTTACAAATTATTAGCAATCATAGTTATCATCATATCACATCATATATTCATTACCCTTGATGTTTATTTCACCCTCAAGCATGCTTTTCTTTTTAATTAATAACATAATCACACATATTCCAAAAACAAAGATCAAATATATATAACATAATCTTTTAATTAATTTAATTTCCATGAAAATATTTTCCTTAAGAGGCTCTCATACACTTACAAGAAGATGGAGTAGATAAGATTTCATAACTTATTCGTAATGGCCTTATATGCCAACATAATCATAAGGGATTCAAGAGCCTATCATAACATATGGAGCGCGTCTTGTTGACGCATGTTTTTTATGCCCCGCCTAATCCAATGATGATACGAGGATGTGAAATGAATGGGTTAATGCCATCTAGAAGTCTTTTAATCCAAGGATAAATCAAACCAATTTTAAGTTTTTGGTTGGGTAAGTCGTGTCACCCCACTGCCAGTCGCCTGCCAGTCGCGTCACGCGACTGCTAGTCGCGTCACCCCACTACCAGTCACGTCACGCGACTGTGAAAATGAGCTGCGTGACGCAGCTACAGTAGCGTGACGCAGCTGTGTCCTGACCTACCCTATAAATACATCTCTTTCTCACAATTTTGAGAGGAGAACAAGAACAGAAGAAAAAAAAAGAGAGGAACACGATTTTGAAACCCCAAAAAACACACTATAAAGAAACCACCATTAAATCCTTGAAAAAAAGGCTTCTGGAAATCTTAGCTATCATTTGTTAAGAGATTTGATCCATTTGCAAGCATCAATCTGAGGATTAGGTAATTTCCTTAACATTCTTTGTATTTTGTTTTTATATATTTTTGTGATTTTAGTAATATTTTTGTGGTTTTAGTAATCTAAGTTTCTTTAAATTATATTCTGTTCATATTTGGCCATTTTATATGTCTTTAAATCGTATTTAAGTAAGAAATAATGTAAATAAAACATTTAAAAATGAATTCTGGGCTAGGACAGTGCATCACGCAACTGTTCCTGGATGAACAGCTGCGTCACGCGACTGTTCATCCAAGAACAGTTGCGTCACGCGACTGTGCAGTTGCGTCACGCGACTGTGCACTATTCATTGTGCACCATTCACTGTTCACTATTCACGGCTCATGAAGGACAGTCGTGTCACGCGACTGTTCATCCAAGAACAGTTGCGTCACGCGACTGTTCATCGATTTTTCTAGAAAAATAAAAAAAATAGAAAAATAAATTTTATACGAAAATAAAATCTAATTTCTTCAATAAATTTGAAAATGCCCAATTATGAACAGATCACAGTTTAAATAAACTTAGAACACTAAAATGTAATTTTATGTGTTTATTTATATGAATTTTGTAATTTATGTTTAAATGAAAAATAAAATTAAGTTTGTTGATTTATTTATATTTAAGATTAATTTGCATGTTTATTAACAATTTGCATTTCTAGTGTTAAATAATAAATATGTATGATTTTGGGTTTATGGGTTAGATTTAAATCAGGTAGAATGTATTTTAGGTTCGATTTGTTGCCCGCCTTGAACCATAAGGCAAGAGCGGGTCATTTATTCATTTGATTTAATATTTTCGGTTCGGTTTGTTGCCCGCCTTTAACCATAAGGCAAGAGCGGGTCTTTTTATTTATTTATTTTGATCGCTTCGATTTAATTGCTTTAATTTGAATAATTGCTATGTGATAATTAGATTTGATTGGGACGATTAATTAATTTTCCACATAGGAACTCGGTTCGATTTACTCGGGTTGGGTTTAAATAAATAAATAATTTGGCTTTTCTAAAATAAAATCAATTAGAAATTGTAGGTTAAAAGAGGCTGGTTTTCCGGGCGTCGGCTTCCAACGGGCTGGCGTACCCAATTCCCTTACCCAGAACCGTACTTGGTTCGCTTGACCAGTCTTTTAAATAATTTGGCCTTGAATAAAATTGGGTTTAAATGGAGTCATTTTTATAAAATTGAAAACGGTCCCATTGCCAAAAAAAATGGGTGGCAACTCAAAATAATTTATAAGACCGATTTATCGGCATCGCACATCCAAAAGGTTTTATAACCTCTTTTTCAAAACAAAATAACAACAAAATAACAATCAAAACGCCGGTTTCGTGTTTACGGGGGAAAACAGTTTGGCGACTTCACTGGGGATTTTTGCACCCACTAATCCCCGGTTGTTTTTTAAAATAATTTAGTGGTTGCAATTAGGAATTGACTCTAAAAAGCCTACTTTCTAAATAAAATTGGTTAGAAAAGCTGATGGAAAATTTTTTAATCGTTCATATGTGTTTAAAATGCTTTCCTTTTCCTTTCCTAGGATTTTTGCATTCATTCGCATTCCTTGCTTCTCATCTCATTCTACCCGTATCACCCTTCGGTACTGGTGTTAAGTTTGGCGGTGGATCTAGCCTAAACCTCGCGTTTTAGGTGCATCCATCCGAGAATTAACATTACTACCAACCGCAAGCCTAGTACCTTAAAGGTGCGTCAAAAGGAGTAGGCCCAACAAAGCCCGAATCCCGTTTGCGGAACCCAGACTTTGTTAAACCCAATAAGACTAAAGCCAATGCACATAGTTAAAAGCCTTAGTTACTTCCCCTAAGGTGCACCCGATTCTATTTGCTGATGTTATGCCGCATTCATGTCCGAGAGTTGATATCGTCAATCTCAAAACCCCCTGTTGGTTGTCGAGATTAGACCAATTCCTAGGAAACAGATGTCGAAATTTATACCAATTGAATCCGTGTGTGGGAGAGATAAGGTTGGAAGGCATGCATTTCCCAACTCCCGTTCCCCTGTTTAATATAAACTGTACATATGATGTGACATTCATGCATCATGTAACATTTTCATTTTCAGCAATGCATTAATAAGAGCTAATGTTCGGTATGGACATTTGACCTTGATCTTGAGACTGGATTTCAAATTCGTTTTGAATAATATTATGCAATCACTTATAGTGAATCAATACCCAAAAGAAAAGGGAGTTACAAGGGGGTTGCGATTCCTTTGTATTGTCACATTTCTCGCATTATCTGAAAATAAGTGAGCAAGAGATTACAAAATTTGTAACAAAACAAAACGAGATCCTGCTTGGGACCATATGTTCCAAGGCAAAAAGTAAGGATACAAAAACAAAAAAAAAAGTAAAAAGTAAAAATAAGAAAAATCCCGCTTGGAGATTCTTCCATTCCAAGGCAAAAATTAAGGATACAAAAAAATAATAAAAATCCCGCTTGGAGATTCTTTCATTCCAAGGCAAAAGTTAGGGACTTGAGAGAAAATAGTCGACTGTAAATTCCAAAAAAGGACGGTTACGACAGATAATGCCGAAAATGTTTGAATACAAAATAAGTCATTGACATGTTATTCACACCGAATTTTGGGTCTAGTTGTTGAAATCGAGATCTTATTTCCATACCGGTCGTTAGCACATTAGAACTGCATTTCTCATTCTATGTGCTGCTATTTCTCATGCATACATGCAGGACCTACTTTAACTCAGATGTTTATATCTATCAGTCAGAATTGATCCTTCCCGGAAAATCACCTTGAGAGCTTGGCACCGGCGCCCTGGTCAACGTTTGGTTAGAGTATCCCAATCCCCGAGCCTGCTCCGTTTAGTCCTGTGGTTCATTCAAGTTCTTCGGATTCAATTTCTGATTCATATTTGGTTGGGATGGCTAATAACACTGTGAATGAGACGGGTTTCTCTCCAGCCCAGATAAGCACCATTTCTGAAATAATAGCTGCTGCCCTTGCTCAAGATAGAGCCCAGAACCAAGTGCCGCCTACTTCAAGTAATCAGCCTATAGTGGAGGGAAGAGAGGCTCCAGAACACACCTTGGGTAGTCAAGCATCAGCTGATAATGCTAGTCCGACTGAGAATGAGCTGATTAAGCAAATAACAGAACTAAAGGACAAGGTGGAGAGGATATCTATTTCGAAAGAAAAAGATCCAGTCACCAATTTTCATGTGACAGAGTATGTCTTGAAGCCCACAAATTCTACTTCTTCGAAGCATACCCTGTTCGCGAAGAATGATGACCCGAGGTCCCATTTGTCGGAGTCCATCCGTGTTGCTCAGATGAACCAATACGGCGAAGAGGATGTGTTGCGAGGATTTCCTCAGACATCGTACAAGAACTATAGGAAAAGATATGACAGCCTGGATCTGGGGATACGGGGGCCTGAATTGAATTTTGAAGAACTGTGCAACAAAAAGAAAAAGAAGAGCCGAGGGTTTGGTAACTACCGGTCTTCCAGCAGTAATCATAACAGAAATGTTGGTCATGCAGCTACAAACCAATTAGGGAGTAGCAATATAGTTAGAGTTGTTAAGGAGAAAAAGAAAAGGGAATTCACTGATTTGGGCATGCCTTTAAGCGCAGTCATGAGATCCTGCATTGAGAATGGCGTATTGTCAAAGTTGCCAATTAATCCATCTAAGCCTATTCAGGGTAGGTTCGCTAATCAAGACTGTGAATATCATCAGTGTAAAGGTCATTCTACTGATAATTGTCTCAAGCTCCGACATGATATCCAAGATTTGATAGATAGCGGGAAGATCACCAAGCCTCCTGAACATAATAAGCCGGCGCCCGGAAACCATTAAAGTTATCTGATGGGCAAATTGAACAAGCTCTTAATCTTTCTTTTTGTTTTCTGAATATTGCTTTAAGAACAATTTGAATGAACTTCATTTACTATTTCAATCAATGGGAATGAATTTTGATTACTTATTTTCTTACTTCTCCTGATTGTTATGTTCATGGCATTGATTATACCACACGCATATTTGGCATAAATGCATTGCATCATTTTGCATTTAACCTAAGCACCGCCCAAAATCTCAAAAAATAATCGAAATCGGATCAGACTTTAAGCTTGAGTTCAGAAACGATTTCCAAGAATGTCTACAGTTATGCTGATATACCGGGGGATCAATAAGCCGATTACAGGACATGTCGTCCCTACCGATTCAAATATCAAGCCAGTAAAGCGGAAAAGGAGATGGGTCAAACTAGAAGTGGCAAAACAAGATGAAGGCCGTGGTTCAGAAAGAGCTAGATGCAAGTTTCTGGGAAGGTAATGCATTACCCTGAGTGGTCAGCGAACATAGTCCCTATGCTCAAGAAAGGGGGAGACTAACAACCTGTGTCGACTACAGCCTCGCCCAAAGATGACTTCCTTCTTCCACATATGGATGTCCTGAGTAACAGCGCTGTAGGAATGGCATGTTATCAAAAATAATAATAATAATAATAATAATAATAATAATAATAATGAAATGAATGAAAAATGATAAAAAAAAAGAATGATTGCTTGTTTCTACAGTAAGCCGGTACATCCAAGGACTTTGAAAAGTGGAGATTCAGTGCTGATCATACTGTTAGACCACGAATCCCAGAGTCACCCTAGAGGGAAATTCAGACCCAATTGGCATGGACCATTCAAAATCCAGGAGCTGTCGGATAAGGGTGCCGCTGAATTGGTCACTTCGGAAGGGAAGCCTGTCAATCGGATTGTCAGTTAGGATCAAATGAAGAGATTCAATGTCTGAAATGATGATTTCGATTAAAAAAAAAAAAAGAAAAAAAGAAAAAGAAAAGAAAGGGCTAAGTTGAAAACCCGAAAGGGCGGCTTAGGCGAGAAATGAGCTCGCTAGGTTGAAAACCCGAAAGGGCGGCCTAGGCAAAAGTTAGAGCATAATAAAAAAATAATAATAATAAAAAATGATAATAATAAAAATAAAGAGTTTCGAGATTAACGCATGGTGCTTAGTTTAAATGAGAAATCTATGCCATGCATTTGTGACATGCTTGCAACTGGTTGCTCATTGTCATCAACCTGATTAGAAGGAGAATAGGCAAATGAGTAGTTAGAATGAATAACCATTGTATTGAAATAATTTCTCTTCACTTCTGTATAACGTTGAAAGAAGTAAGTGCAATAAAGAGCTTGATTCTCAAATTCTTCTTCCCTTTTGTTTCTGGGGCATGATCGTCGATTACAAGACATTCCTCTCTGCCTATGTGGTTAGCATTTGCTCATTTGTTTTGAAGATGTGTAGCTGTTGGTCCTGCCCGGGTATTGGATTCTCTTAGACAACGATCAGAAGGTCAAGTGCCATTTTCTCGGTGATTTCCTTGGAAAGATCAATAAAACCATGAATAAAACCTTAGTACTCATGTAGGTTCATGCATACATAAAGAAGTTGCATATGTTGTTTTTGTTTGATCTGTGCAGGTAATAAATAGTCATACCATTCTTGTTCTCCCCAAGCGTAAGCTTCTGTATTTATATCAAATAATTCATTTTTATGAGCATTTCTTTATTAACCCAAGGGCAGGAGGCCCGAATGACTAACACGACAAATAATTTCGAAAGAAAAGCTTTGTTGTCTGGTGTTATCCATGTGTGCAGGAATTAATAAAGGCAGAATCAGCAAATTCATTGATTCAAAGAAAGTAGATACATTAAATAGGAGCTCAAAGCTCGAGCTCAAAAGAAGACAGAGAAAGCAATAACAACATTTATTTCAGTAAGGGCTACCATCAGACACCGATCCTTGTAGAACTTAACATCATCATGGGGTAAAAAACCAGTTCACATACTCGGGTGTCATAGTGTCCTGCATCACTCCTTCACCCAGGTACCTAGTGTTTCGGCTTCGCCAGCGGTTAGCTAAATTGTTCAGCAGATGCAGTGTCATTAGACCGCTCTCAAAGTTATAGATCCTGGGAACACGCTGAATTGTTCCATATTGACGGCTGATCCTGTCGGGAAAATAGGCCATGGAATGGTCTAGACTGGTGTACAACTCATAATTGAGATTCATGCTTCCAATAGTGACCAGCCTGATCCTCCACCAAGGACAAGTCCACCGAATTGTCGAGTTATCCCCAAAGTCGAAATGTCCTCGAGTCCGAGACCGAAAGTTGGCGGGACCGTAGGTTGGAATTAAACGAGCTGGGACCGGAAGAAGTAGGCTTAATTTGTCTAGAGCCCAGGCTTGCAGCAACATTGGACAACCACGATGATGAACATTGAAGTTGGTGATGTGAAGGGCAATATCCCTGACCCAGCACATCGTTTCTCCCATGATCATCATG
The DNA here is from genome assembly GCF_041381405.1 of Jatropha curcas. Taxonomy (NCBI): domain Eukaryota; kingdom Viridiplantae; phylum Streptophyta; class Magnoliopsida; order Malpighiales; family Euphorbiaceae; genus Jatropha; species Jatropha curcas. The sequence continues at coordinate 20,030,366 of NC_143156.1, read as the reverse complement.
AATACGGTACGATGATACAGTTGCATGTCACGAACAACTGTCAGAAGACGGAAGTCTCCAACTCCGGGTTGACGGTTCTTCATGGCATACACATTTAACAGCAAGAAGCAACAAGCTTGAATCCAAGAGGGATCTAGATCCATGGCCAGAACCTTACTCAGAAAAGGCTCTAAAGGAAGACCTTGATCCGTGTTTATGCCGTCAGGAAGGTAAACCGGGCACAGGGCTGCAATTTCAGCCAGATCATATCTGGGTCCTGGGGGCAGGGCCGGACTTTCATTTTGTGCAGGATGATGGTCCATCACGGCGCACATTTCCTCATAGGTCGGAGTTATTTCAGCGTCTTCAAACCGGAAAACCATGGTGTTAGGATTGAAGTGCGTAACGAGCCAAGACAAGAAGCCATGGTTGGGTTTTAGGTCTTTGAAATATTTCAACCAGGCGAGTTGGTCCATAGGGGGAATCTGCCATAAGTCGTCAGGGATGGATTGAACGAAGGATGAAACTTGGTTCCTGAAAGCCATGGAAAAGGATTATCTAAGGAATGAATTTGTTTTGAATGCTGGGTGTGAAGAGGCCGTAAAAGGAAGCCTTCATTTATAGAAGTGTAAAGGGTTTCATGAACGAAGCACCATCATTATCAGGCCTGATATTTACCGTCAATAGTGGTTGGAAGAGCATTTATGCATAGGTCGCTCCAGTTGGTGGACATTTATGCCTGCGTTAATAAGAAGGACGGTTTGTACAATAAGGAAGTTGAGCCTTTATGATCGCATTAACCGAGAAAGGATGGTTGAGCCATTACGTCCGCATTCACCGAGTGGACCCCCCCTGTCAGGTAAGTATTACGATCCACTTTTGTTTCTAATTGATTTTTGTCGTGTTTCACTTTAAATTCCTTATTTAGTCTTTTATTTCATTTCATTCCATTTATTCATTTACAATAAATTGGTTCATTGATCACTAATAAGGTGGACCACTCTTGTGAATAAGTGGGACCCTGCTATTTTGTGTTTTTGTGTTTATATTTTGTTTTGGAAGGAATAAAATCTCACAAGTTGTAAGAAATACATGTATAAACGATACTATAATAAAAGCAAATATACTGTAAAAATGTAAAATAATGTCATAAAATTAATAAAACTGTACATATAATCCTACAAACCACAAAAATGTTTCAAAAATGGTCAAAAAAACAGGAGCCTGGCTAGCGACGCCTCCGGCTCAGACCATCAGCTGCCCAAGGGGGTGGGGATGGCGGTGCGTCATCGGATGAGGAACCATCATCATCCTCTCCGGAGAAGTCTAGCGGAATCCCCTCCACCTCTAACCTTGTCCGAAGTCGATCCACCTCCAGTTGGAATCGGGTAACGGCGCTGGATTGGCGAGACTGGTGCCTCCGTAACCTCCCAATCTCCAAATCCTGTAAGAGGAGAAATATGTAAGAAGGGTATGCAGACAAAAGAAGAAGAAAGTAACGCATATGAGATACATACCCTCTTATCACGGTCAGCGTAGAGTCGAGCGATGTAAGACCAGGCGAAGCCGAACCGCTGGCACACCTCCTGATACCTCTGAGCAGGCACCTGCAAGCACAAAAAAGAACATTTGGTGCAATTGCTAAATGAAATGGTTAGAAGAAACTTATTTATAAGTAAGCGCTGGGCCCAAGCCCACCTCTCTAAGTCCAAAAGAAGGAGGGGCCCATCAACAACCCTCAAGCCCAAAGGAAGTGCCCATCACACTCATTAAGCCCACAAGGCCCAAATGGTCCGTTTAAAGCCCATAGTGACCCGTTCAAGCAATTTGACGTCGATATGCAGTTCGTACACTTCAGCGATTTTGTCTACTCACTGCACAGGGGGAGGAGCATCAAATTGCCCAAATTACCCTCAGGTAAGTTTTCTATCAAACACCGCATCAAGAAGGGTATACCTGAAAATTCAGGCTTAAAATTCTTCTGGCCTAAAATTTTTACTAAATTTTTGCAAACCTTTCAAACCAAATTTTGACAATAAACATTGAAGGTCTGCCTAAAAAGATGATACTTTTGGTCCTAAGTCGGAATTCCGGACTAGGGGCAAAAGTATAATCTTTTGCCCTGATGCAATCTTTTGAAATTTATAATTAATGCATGGGGGCATATGATGTCCCAACATTCTTCTAACAAAAGGCAATGTCTGTTTGTACACAGATATTGCTCTTTTTCTTTTGAACAACTTTTCAGACCAACCGGTGATGGTTTTCGAAGCCGATAGGTTCTACCGAGCAGTGATGGTGTATTACGAAGCTGTTTGGATCATTTTTCTCGATTCGTGATGATGTATTGCGAAGCGGATCGAGTCAATCCTCTTCCTGGTTAATGATGATGTATTGCGAAGTTGATCAGGACAATCCCATCAAGCAGTGATGATGTATTGCGAAGCTGTTTGGGTTCTTTTCTCGATTAGTGATGATGTATTGCGAAGCTGATTGAGTCAATCCTTTTCCTGATTAGTGATGATGTATTGCGAAGCTGATCAGGACAATCTCAAATCCCACCAAGCAGTGATGATGTATTGCGAAGCTGTTTGGGTTCTTTTCTCGATTAGTGATGATGTATTGTGAAGCTGATCGAGTCAATCCTTTTTGTAACATCCTACTGAATCGAATCGTTGCATAGAGTCGAGTCGAGTTGGGCCGAACAAGAACCCGGTTCGAGCCATTTAAATCCAGAGTGGGGTAGAATGGGATGTAACTTAAATAAGTAAAAGAAGTGGACTTACTTGAATGAAACAAAAAGATCAAAGTATAAGGAGTAGGACTTACTTGCACTAAAATATAAAGTTTAGGTATTAAAATGTAACATATGGAAAATATAGGTACTATTTGGTAATTTTTAACACACAATCAAAGATAAATTTGGACTACACGAGACTTCCATTTCAGTTTGCCTTCTTCATTTTCTTCATCTTCATCTTCAACGTCTTCTTCATCTTCATCTCCTTTCATCTTTCTCTTCATCTCCTTCCTTTCTCCATCCATTTTCATGTGATTTAAACACTAAATTCAACCTAGAACTCTATCCAAGTAAGTAGCCCTTCTTGATTTTCATACTTTTGTGATATTTTAGATGATTTCTAAGAGTTATTATGTATAGGAGAGGGGAACTCAAAGTTGGAAGAAAAGGAAGCTAAGAAGAGGATTTAAAGCTCTTTTGGTTGAAGGTTTGATATCTCTTTTAGTTTTTCACATTTTCTTGCATGAAAACTTGTGTAGTGTGTTGATAATGAAAACATATATTGCTGAATGTTGAATTAGAGGTCTGTAAATGGTGATAAAGCATGGGATGAATTGAATGAATGAAGTAGATATTGATTTCATGCTGAACCCAGTTTGTTGGACCATTGACCAGTAACTTCACCCTGATTTTGACTCTGTTTAACGATGGAATTAGGAAGTGGTATAGAAGAGTTATTTCTTCCTCTATGTTTTATCTGTCCATGAGTTTTTGAATCACCTAATTTGGAGTTATAAATTGAGAGATATGATCAAAATAGTACAGACTGTGCAGGCTGGAAATCAACAGTCTGGACGGACTGGAAGTTGCTCATTTCGGTAAATATTTGCCTACCTTACCAACGTAATTAAGAGATGTGGTAGAAGACAAATTTGTAGCCTAATGTGTTAGCTAACCATAGAAGGCAGAATCACCTAAATTGGAGTTATATATTGAGATCTGTGACCAAAATAGTATAACTTGTGCAGGCTGAAACCCAACAGCAGGGCAGACTGACAGTTGCTACTTGAGCTCAATGTTTGACTACCTTACCAACGTAATTAAGAGATGTGGTAGAAGACAAATTTGTAGCCTAATGTGTTAGCTAACCATATAATGTAGAATCACCTAAATTGGAGTTATAAATTGAGAGATATGACCAAAATAGTATAAACTGGGCAGGCTGGAAACCGACAGCAGGGCAGACTGGCAGTTGCTACTTGAGCTCAATGACTACCTTGCCAACGTAATTAAGAGATGTGATAGAAGAAAACTTTGTACCTTAAGATGTTAGCTAGCCATAGAATTTAGAATAACCTAAATTGGACGTATACAGAAAGAGTTATGATAGGATTTGTGAAACATGTACAGGCTGTCTGGCAGATTTCAAGAACACATTAGAAATGATGTTGGAATGCATATGTAGATTCATTCACCCGAAAATTATTACTGCATTTTACCTTCTAAGTGAACTTAATTCAAACTAAGAATTTCCTTAATCTGAATGGTAAAATTTAGTTACATCGCGGGTGCAATAGCTAGAGTATTTCCATGCAAGTTACTTTATACATTATCAATGGTATGCATTATTCCTCATTAGATATTTTCTAAATAATTCTTGTATTATCACAATACACATAATATTCTCCATTAAGGTTAGGCAGAAACCACGTAGATAAGACTATGTCGCGACATAGGATAGCAGATATGCGCCCCATACAGTTTGGTACTCCAGCTACAGGCTGTTGAGTGGATATGATTTATATACGGGCCATAACAGCCCAGCCATACAGTATTCATCCAGTTTCATACAGTTCATACAGTTTTTCTTATCACTTTGGTTTCACTATAACCTTATGGAGCCATGCAGTTATGTGATTTATTATTTATAAAGTATACGATGGTTAATAAAAGTTGCAAAATTTATACAGCATCATGAACAGCAGGTAAAATCATGAAAGTATAATGATATGTGTGCTTATATGTTTATTGTTTTATTTCTTATTAAATTGAGATATCCACTGAGCATTATTTGCTCAGCGAGTTATTTATTTAACTCGTAGGTTTCGAGACTGGACCGTAGAGAATCAGCTTACAACTGCTGCAGTTCATCTGTGGAAGACTCAGTCTTCAGGGTAGCTACTCATTTGGATATTTTGATTCTGTCTATCCTTATCATGGCATGTACAGGGCACACAGTTGGGCCCATTTCATTTTGAAAATTAGTATCATGTCTTGTAAACATATTAAGTACATATCTATATTTTCCTAATGTAAAAAGCAACAGCTTGACATCATAATCAGCATACAACATGATATTAGCATGAAAGGACATAGGTTCAACCAGATTGTAGCGTCTCAGCTCGGTTCATTTGAGTTAACGGGTGGACCGGGAAGGGATGTTACAAATTTTGGTATCAGAGCCTGGTTTAGTTCCTCGGGCTTAAATGCATATGTCATTATAGTGTACATGCCATGACTACCCTGATGAACTAAGCAGTTGTTATTTTTATAGGAGGATGTCACAGGAAGGTGAAAGCGAGTCACACGCCTCCAGAGCTGTGGAGGGTGAGGCTCCAGTAGCACCAGGTCAAGAGGTGCTGTTAAAGCAACTTGCAGATACGTTTAGACAGATTGCAGGGGTGGTACCTCAGGCATCAGTAGTAGTAGACAGAGAAAGAAAGTCCCCACTAGAAAAGCTTAGAAAATATGGTGCAAAAGAATTCAGAGCTAGCAAGGACGACAATCCCGAAACAGCTGAGTATTGGTTAGATGGTACTTTAAGAGTCCTGGAGCAATTACAGTGTACACTAGAGGACAAGTTGATTTGTGCCACGTCATTACTGATAGAGGAGGCATACACATGGTGGACTACTGTTCAACAGAGAGTACCAGCAGAGCAGCGTACCTGGCAATTCTTTTTGGATGAATTCAAGAAAAAGTTCATCACAGAGGCTTATCTTGATGCTAGAAGGAAGGAATTCTTATACCTGAGACAGAACAGAATGTCAGTTGCAGAATACGAAAGAGAATTCACCAGACTCAGCAGGTATGGTGACCTGATAGTGGCTACAGAGGCAGAGAGGTGTAAAAAGTTTCAGGAGGGCCTGAACGATGAGATTCAGATGGGAGTGGTAGCTTCCAGATTCAGAGAGTTCTCAGCTTTGGTAGAGGCAGCTCAGGAGATAGAGCGAATTCAGGCCAGTCAGCGTACCAGACGCCAGCGGTCTCAGCAGAAGAGAGATCAGACTCAGAGTGCACCCAGTACATATCAGTCGGAGAGCAAGAGATTCAGAGGTGGTAGTACTTCAGCTGGTCCTAGGCATCCTTTTAGCCACGGCACAGCTAGGGGTGCTCATGCGCCAGCGGCATCAGTTGTGGCTAGTTCTACCGGTGGTGGTCGAGGTTCAGGCAGAGGAGCTAGTAGAGGCACCAGTAGAGGCACAGGGTCCGATGGTTATACTTTTCCACCTTGTGAGCATTGTGGCAGACGGCATGGTGGAGATTGTTGGATGGTGACAGGTAGATGCATGATATGTGGAGCATCAGACCATCAGAGGAGGGACTGTCCTAAGAGGGCAGAAGTTTCTACACAGTTCATAGCAGGCAGAGGTAGAGGTCGGAGTAGAGGTGAGAGCTCCGGAGGGCAGAGACAGCAGTCAGAGACTGTGGACAGACCTGCTACCAGAGTTCCAGCCAGGGTCTATGCTATGCGAGCCAAGGAAGATGAGGAAGCTCCAGATGTCATAGTTGGTGCGTTTTCTTTATTTGATCATACAGTTTATGCTTTAATTGATCCTGGATCATCACATTCATACATTAGCGTACCTAAACACTGGGTTAAAGGGTTAGCAATTGAGCATGTGAGTCAGGGTATTTTGGTTACTAATCCATTAGGAGATACAGTAAAAACTCATATAGTAGTCAAAGGGTGTCCAATTGTTATTCATGGAAAGGAGTTTCCAGGAGATCTTATGGAGTTACCATTCAGAGAATTTGATGTTATTCTAGGTATGGATTGGCTATCTAGACATCAGGCTATAGTTGATTGTGCAAAGAAAAGGGTGACATTATATACAGCAGCAGGGGAAGAGATTACAGTCATCGGGAAGCGACGAGATTTTCTGGGTAATGTGATATCAGCCATGGCAGCAAAGAGATTAATTCAGAAGGGTTGTGAAGCATACTTAGTTTGTGCATTGAAAGCAGAGAAAGAAAAGTTAAAAGTGCAAGACATACCAACAGTATGTGATTATCCAGACGTATTTCCAGAAGAGTTACCAGGGTTACCACCAAGGAGGGAAGTGGAGTTTACCATAGATGTCTATCCTGGAGCAGCACCAGTATCAATTGCACCTTACAGAATGGCACCAGTAGAGCTAAAAGAGTTAAAGCTTCAGCTACAGGAGTTATTAGACAAAGGCTTTATTCGCCCCAGTGTATCACCTTGGGGAGCACCAGTGTTATTCGTAAAGAAGAAAGATGGATCACTCAGACTGTGTATTGATTATAGACAGCTGAACAAGCTGACAATCAAGAATAAGTATCCATTGCCTCGAATCGACGATTTGTTTGATCAGCTAAAGGGTGCAGGCATGTTTTCTAAGATCGATCTCAGGTCGGGATACCATCAGTTGCGGATAAAGGAAGAAGATATCTCCAAGACGGCATTCAGGACCCGATATGGTCACTATGAATTTTTAGTAATGCCATTCGGTCTCACTAATGCACCGGCGGTTTTCATGGATCTTATGAACCGCGTGTTTTATTCATATCTAGATCAGTTCGTGGTGGTGTTTATAGATGACATTTTGGTCTACTCCAGAGACAGGGTTGAACATGATAAACATTTGCGGATTGTACTTCAGACACTGAGGGATAAACAGCTGTATGCCAAGCTCAGTAAGTGTGAGTTTTGGCTGGAAGAAGTTTCTTTCTTAGGACATGTGGTGTCATCAGAGGGTATCAGAGTGGATCCTAAGAAGATTGAAGCTATTATTGATTGGAGACCACCCAGGAATGTTACAGAAGTTCGAAGTTTTCTGGGTTTAGCCGGCTATTACAGAAAGTTCGTAAAGGGATTCTCCATCATTGCATCACCTTTAACAAGATTATTGAAGAAAGAGGTTGTATTCCAATGGGATGATAGGTGTCAGCAGAGTTTTGAAACTTTGAAGAAAAAGTTGACTGAAGCACCAGTGTTGACCCAACCAGTGTCAGGTAAAGAATTTGAGATTTACAGTGATGCCTCTCATACTGGGTTAGGATGTGTACTCATGCAAGACAGTAAAGTGGTAGCTTATGTCTCCAGACAATTGAAGCCACATGAATTGAATTATCCAACCCATGATTTAGAACTGGCAGCCATTATTCTAGCGTTCAAAGTATGGAGACATTATCTATACGGTGAAAAGTGTTACATTTACACTGATCATCAGAGTTTAAAGTATTTACCGACACAGAAAGACCTGAATTCAAGACAACGGAAGTGGATGCAGATTCTGGCTAATTATGATTATGTCATTAATTACCATCCGGGTAAAGCTAATGTGGTAGCTGATGCCCTTAGTCGAAAACCATTGTATGCTTTGAGAGCAATGAGAATCAGCATGGAGTTGCAACAGCAGGGAGCTATTCTAGCACAAATGCAAGTACAACCATCTTGGGTTCAGGAAGTTGCAGAAGCACAAAAGAAAGATGAGCACATAGCACTATGGGTTAAACAAGTACAGGAAGACCATGGTGGGAAATTCAAATTGGATAACAGTGGAGTATTGTTCTATGAAGACAGAGTTGTTGTACCACAAGGGGAAATCAGACAGAAGATTCTGCATGAAGCTCACAACAGTCCATATACAATGCATCCAGGCAGTACTAAGATGTATCAAGATTTGAAGAAAGGCTATTGGTGGCCAGGCATGAAGAAAGACATTGGAAACTTCGTAACAAGATGTTTGACATGTCAACAAGTAAAAGCAGAACATCAATTGCCAGCTGGGTTGCTTCATCCAATAACAGTTCCAACATGGAAATGGGATCAGATCACGATGGATTTTGTTACCGGATTACCTCAGACGCAGCGGAAGCATGATGCAGTATGGGTAATTGTTGACAGATTAACCAAGTCTGCGCACTTTCTACCAGTCAGGATGGACTATTCTCTGGACAAGTTAGCAGAAATCTATGTTAGAGAAATCGTTCGACTACATGGAGTTCCATCATCCATTATATCGGATCGTGATCCAAGGTTTACATCGAAGTTCTGGGGTAAACTGCAAGACGCATTAGGAACGAAACTACATTTCAGCACTGCCTTTCATCCTCAGACAGATGGCCAGTCAGAGAGAGTAATTCAAATCCTGGAAGACATGATGAGATCATGTGTTATAGAATTTGAAGGCAGTTGGGACAGATATGTACATCTCATGGAATTTGCCTACAACAACAGCTATCAATCGAGCATCAAGATGGCACCATATGAAGCGTTGTATGGCAGAAAATGCAGGACACCTGTGTGTTGGACAGAACTTAGTGAGAAGAAGATTTTGGGTCCAGATTTGGTTAGAGAAACAGAAGAGAAAGTGGAAATCATCAGAAAATGGCTGAAGGAAGCAAGTGATCGACAGAAGTCCTATGCTGATTTAAAGAGAAAGGACATTGAGTATACGGTCGGTGATAAAGTATTTCTAAAAGTGTCACCATGGAAAAAGATCCTAAGGTTTGGAAGAAAGGGTAAGCTTAGTCCTAGGTTCATTGGTCCATACGAGATTCTTGAACGTGTAGGACCATTAGCCTATCGCCTAGCGTTACCTTCGACATTAGATCGAATTCATAATGTCTTTCATGTATCAATGTTAAGGAGATACAGATCCGACCCATCACACGTGTTATCAGCAGAAGAGATTGAAATTCAACCAGATCTCACTTATGAAGAAGAACCAGTTCAGATCCTAGCCAGAGAAATTAAAGAATTGCGAAACAAGAAAATAGCATTGGTCAAAGTTCTTTGGAGGAATCATAAAACAGAAGAAGCAACTTGGGAATCTGAAGAAATCATGCGACAACAGTATCCGCATTTGTTCACAACAGGTAAACTTCGGGACGAAGTTTTTTATTTAGAAGGGTAGAACTGTAACATCCTACTGAATCGAATCGTTGCATAGAGTCGAGTCGAGTTGGGCCGAACAAGAACCCGGTTCGAGCCATTTAAATCCAGAGTGGGGTAGAATGGGATGTAACTTAAATAAGTAAAAGAAGTGGACTTACTTGAATGAAACAAAAAGATCAAAGTATAAGGAGTAGGACTTACTTGCACTAAAATATAAAGTTTAGGTATTAAAATGTAACATATGGAAAATATAGGTACTATTTGGTAATTTTTAACACACAATCAAAGATAAATTTGGACTACACGAGACTTCCATTTCAGTTTGCCTTCTTCATTTTCTTCATCTTCATCTTCAACGTCTTCTTCATCTTCATCTTCCTCTTCATCTCCTTTCATCTTTCTCTTCATCTCCTTCCTTTCTCCATCCATTTTCATGTGATTTAAACACTAAATTCAACCTAGAACTCTATCCAAGTAAGTAGCCCTTCTTGATTTTCATACTTTTGTGATATTTTAGATGATTTCTAAGAGTTATTATGTATAGGAGAGGGGAACTCAAAGGTGGAAGAAAAGGAAGCTAAGAAGAGGATTTAAAGCTCTTTTGGTTGAAGGTTTGATATCTCTTTTAGTTTTTCACATTTTCTTGCATGAAAACTTATGTAGTGTGTTGATAATGAAAACATATATTGCGGAATGTTGAATTAGAGGTCTGTAAATGGTGATAAAGCATGGGATGAATTGAATGAATGAAGTAGATATTGATTTCATGCTGAACCCAGTTTGTTGGACCATTGACCAGTAACTTCACCCTGATTTTGACTCTGTTGAACGATGGAATTAGGAAGTGGTATAGAAGAGTTATTTCTTCCTCTATGTTTTATCTGTCCATGAGTTTTTGAATCACCTAATTTGGAGTTATAAATTGAGAGATATGACCAAAATAGTACAGACTGTGCAGGCTGGAAATCAACAGTCTGGACGGACTGGAAGTTGCTCATTTCGGTAAATATTTGCCTACCTTACCAACGTAATTAAGAGATGTGGTAGAAGACAAATTTGTAGCCTAATGTGTTAGCTAACCATAGAAGGCAGAATCACCTAAATTGGAGTTATATATTGAGATCTGTGACCAAAATAGTATAACTTGTGCAGGCTGAAACCCAACAGCAGGGCAGACTGACAGTTGCTACTTGAGCTCAATGTTTGACTACCTTACCAACGTAATTAAGAGATGTGGTAGAAGACAAATTTGTAGCCTAATGTGTTAGCTAACCATAGAATGTAGAATCACCTAAATCGGAGTTATAAATTGAGAGATATGACCAAAATAGTATAAACTGGGCAGGCTGGAAACCAACAGCAGGGCAGACTGGCAGTTGCTACTTGAGCTCAATGACTACCTTGCCAACGTAATTAAGAGATGTGATAGAAGAAAACTTTGTACCTTAAGATGTTAGCTAACCATAGAATTTAGAATAACCTAAATTGGACGTATACAGAAAGAGTTATGATAGGATTTGTGAAACATGTACAGGCTGTCTGGCAGATTTCAAGAACACATTAGAAATGATGTTGGAATGCATATGTAGATTCATTCACCCGAAAATTATTACTGCATTTTACCTTCTAAGTGAACTTAATTCAAACTAAGAATTTCCTTAATCTGAATGGTAAAATTTAGTTACATCGCGGGTGCAATAGCTAGAGTATTTCCATGCAAGTTACTTTATACATTATCAATGGTATGCATTATTCCTCATTAGATATTTTCTAAATAATTCTTGTATTATCACAATACACATAATATGCTCCATTAAGGTTAGGCAGAAACCACGTAGATAAGACTATGTCGCGACATAGGATAGCAGATCTGCGCCCCATACAGTTTGGTACTCCAGCTACAGGCTGTTGAGTGGATATGATTTATATACGGGCCATAACAGCCCAGCCATACAATATTCATCCAGTTTCATACAGTTCATACAGTTTTTCTTATCACTTTGGTTTCACTATAACCTTATGGAGCCATGCAGTTATGTGATTTATTATTTATAAAGTATACGATGGTTAATAAAAGTTGCAAAATTTATACAGCATCATGAACAGCAGGTAAAATCATGAAAGTATAATGATATGTGTGCTTATATGTTTATTGTTTTATTTCTTATTAAATTGAGATATCCACTGAGCATTATTTGCTCAGCGAGTTATTTATTTAACTCGTAGGTTTCGAGACTGGACCGTAGAGAATCAGCTTACAACTGCTGCAGTTCATCTGTGGAAGACTCAGTCTTCAGGGTAGCTACTCATTTGGATATTTTGATTCTGTCTATCCTTATCATGGCATGTACAGGGCACACAGTTAGGCCCATTTCATTTTGAAAATTAGTATCATGTCTTGTAAACATATTAAGTACATATCTATATTTTCCTAATGTAAAAAGCAACAGCTTGACATCATAATCAGCATACAACATGATATTAGCATGAAAGGACATAGGTTCAACCAGATTGTAGCGTCTCAGCTCGGTTCATTTGAGTTAACGGGTGGACCGGGAAGGGATGTTACACTTTTCCTGATTAGTGATGATGTATTGCGAAGCTGATCAGGACAATCTCAAATCCCACCAAGCAGTGATGATGTATTGCGAAGCTGTTTGGGTTCTTTTCTCGATTAGTGATGATGTATTGCGAAGCTGATCGAGTCAATCCTTTTCCTGATTAGTGATGATGTATTGCGAAGCTGACCAGGACAATCTCAAATCCCACCAAGCCGTGATGGTGTATTGCGAAGCTGCTTGGACCTTTTCTTGATTAGTGATGGTGTGTTGCGAAGCTGATCAAGACAAATCTCTATTCAAATCCTCTAAAGCCGATCAAACTGAGCTGAGGAGGTGGACAACAAAGCCGATCAAACTGAACTTTGGAATCCTTAATCGAGTCAATGATGGTGTATTTCGAAGTTGACTCAAATCCTGATTAGTGATGGTGTATTGCGAAGCTGATCAGGACAATTTCAGTGACCGAATAGTGATGGTGTATTACAAAGCTGTTTGGGTTCTCTTCCCGGTCAATGATGGTGTATTGCGAAGTTGGCCAAGGCATTCAAATCCTTCAGGCCAATCAAACCGAGCCTCGGAGGTGTCTTCAAAGCCGATCAAATTGAGTTTTAAAGTCATTCACATATCCGACTGGAGCCAACAAAGCCGACCAAACCGAGCTGAGTAGGTGGCCAGATGATCAAGTCAATCCAACATCTTTCAAGCCGATCAAACCGGGCTTTGAGGATGGTTGCCAGACTGAAGGCGCGTCAGTAGACCACTTTAACATTAATCGTTTATACAATTAATGATAAAGTGGGGGGGCAAATTGTTGACGCGTGTTTTTTATGCCCCGCCTGATCCAATGATGATACGAGGATGTGAAATGAATGGGTTAATGCCATCTAGAAGTCTTTTAATCCAAGGATAAATCAAACCAATTTTAAGTTTTTGGTTGGGTCAGTCATGTCACCCCACTGCCAGTCGCCTGCCAGTCGCGTCACGCGACTGCTAGTCGCATCACCCCACTACCAGTCGCGTCACGCGACTGTGAAAATGAGCTGCGTGACGCAGCTACAGTAGTGTGACGCAGCTGTGTCCTGACCTACCCTATAAATACATCTCTTTCTCACAATTTTGAGAGGAGAACAAGAACAGAAGAAAAAAAAGACAGGAACACGATTTTGAAACCCCAAAAAACACACTATAAAGAAACCACCATTAAATCCTTGAAAAAAAGGCTTCTGGAAATCTTAGCTATCATTTGTTAAGAGATTTGATCCATTTGCAAGCATCAATCTGAGGATTAGGTAATTCCTTAACATTCTTTGTATTTTGTTTTTATATATTTTTGTGATTTTAGTAATATTTTTGTGGTTTTAGTAATCTAAGTTTCTTTAAATTATATTCTGTTCATATTTGGCCATTTTATATGTCTTTAAACCGTATTTAAGTAAGAAATAATGTAAATAAAACATTTAAAAATGAATTCTGGGCTAGGACAGTGCATCACGCAACTGTTCCTGGATGAACAGCTGCGTCACGCCACTGTTCATCCAAGAACAGTTGCGTCACGCAACTGTTCCTGGAAGAACAGTTGTGTCACGCGACTGTTCATCCAAGAACAGTTGCGTCACGCGACTGTTCACTATTCATTGTGCACTACTCACTGTTCACTATTCACGGCTCATGAAGGACAGTCGTGTCACGCGACTGTTCATCCAAGAACAGTTGCGTCACGCGACTGTTCATCGATTTTTCCAGAAAAATAAAAAAAATAGAAAAATAAATTTTATACGAAAATAAAATCTAATTTCTTCAATAAATTTGAAAATGCCCAATTATGAACAGATCACAGTTTAAATAAACTTAGAACACTAAAATGTAATTTTATGTGTTTATTTATATGAATTTTGCAATTTATGTTTAAATGAAAAATAAAATTAAGTTTGTTGATTTATTTATATTTAAGATTAATTTGCATGTTTATTAACAATTTGCATTTCTAGTGTTAAATAATAAATATGTATGATTTTGGGTTTATGGGTTGGATTTAAATCAGGTAGAATGTATTTTAGGTTCGGTTTGTTGCCCGCCTTGAACCATTAGGCAAGAGCGGGTCATTTATTCATTTGATTTAATATTTTCGGTTCGATTTGTTGCCCGCCTTTAACCATAAGGCAAGAGCGGGTCTTTTTATTTATTTATTTTGATCGTTTCGATTTAATTGCTTTAATTTGAATAATTGCTATGTGATAATTAGATTTGATTGGGACGATTAATTAATTTTCCACATAGAAACTCAGTTCGATTTACTCGGGTTGGGTTTAAATAAATAAATAATTTGGCTTTTCTAAAATAAAATCAATTAGAAATTGTAGGTTAAAAGAGGCCGGTTTTCCGGCCGTCGACTTCCAACGGGCTGGCGTACCCAATTCCCTTACCCAGAACAGTACTTGGTTCGCCTGACCAGTTTTTTAAATAATTTGGCCTTGAATAAAATTGGGTTTAAATGGAGTCATTTTTATAAAATTGAAAACGGTCCCATTGCCGAAAAAAATGGGTGGCGACTCAAAATAATTTATAAAACCGATTTATCGGCATCGTACACCCAAAAGGTTTTATCACCTCTTTTTCAAAACAAAATAACAACAAAATAACAATCAAAACGCTGGTTTCGTGTTTACGGGGGAAAACACGTCTGCTCTAATATAAGGCACCCACGTGCCTAGCATATAATCATAGCTTCATATCATAATGGCATTAATGCAGAGCATGCTCATCTTACATAATAAATTAAATCACACATAAAATTCACACCAAGTATATTAGAGCCCAAAACATAACTTTATTTCTTAATTCATAACACTTCTCATAAAACTTTTTTTTCTTTAGTCTTCATGACATCATAATGTAAGCTTAGTTTAGAGTTCAAGTAATTCATGAAAATCCCATACTTTAACATAATTAATTAACATAGAAAATTTTTATCATAAAAAATCACTTACAGCATTTTAAAACATATATCAATCAAAAGATTCCATTTAAATCATCCTTTAGATACATGTGAGCATATCCATAGGTCAAACATGCACACTACACTTTGATGCAAATTCTCAATATTTTCATAATTCAAGATATAGGAAATTTCTCATTCCTCAAGATATAGCTTACCATTTCATCTATGCTTCACATAGATAATGTTTATCATATAACTAAAGCATATTACCAATTAGAAGCATGTTATTATCTAAAGAGACAACTTTCCTATGTTATGGCATAAGTAGGAAAAAGTCTCACATTTGATTTACTTAGGCAAATCAACTCTCTAATCATTCTAACATCATGCATTTAGTCTTAGTAGCACTTTCATAACATCATTACACCTCATTAGACCTTAACATGTCAAATCTCCAAATTTTAACTTACTTTAGCCATAGAAAAATTATGAAAGACAAAAGATATAAGGTAGATATTTCTACCACATTCCAAATACTCATCAAGCATCATTTTAAGAGCATAATCAAGCAAAGAAAATAAGAAAAACTTAAGGCTATTTTCTTAATTAGGTTCGGCCTCTCTTGGGTGGAGAAGGAGGAAATGTTTTCCTTTTCAATTAAACATATAGTCATGCTTAGAAATTACCCAAGAGCATATTTATTCAATCAAAGTTCAACAATTTAAACATTTCATACAAAATTCTCAATTTTCACATAATAGCATAAATTTTCAAAATCAAAAATTGAAAGTGGAAAAGTGTATTTATGAACACTAACCTTAGAAACAAGATTTAATAAGCTTAGATTAAAGCTTTCTAAGCTCTAGCTTTGCTTTTCTCTTTGGTAGAGGGTTCCCCAACCTCTACATAAATAGAAAATCAAAAATCAAAACCAAGAAGACAAATAAAAGAAGAATTAGAGTATGAATTGACATGGAAATGCTTAAAGAGAAATCAAAACCCAAAAATTAAAAAGAAAAACATCAAAACACTTACTTGACTAAATAGAAAAATCTCCAAATTTTCTTGAAAATAATCACCAAATATTACTACCCAAGCTTAAATCTCCAAGATTAATTACTTACTTAAGGTTTAATGAAGTGGAATTAATGTGTTTAGTGAGTAGGAAATGAAGAAAAACAAAGAGAAAGAGAGGAAGAAGAGGACGCCGACATGGAAGAAGAAGAGAAGAATGGGAAAAAGTGGTTGACAGGTGGAAAATGTTGACTTTTAAAGGCCATTAAGGTTATTTTGGTCTTTTACAACTACTTCCTTAAAAAGTGAAAATTGGATGGTTAAGATTAAGTCAATGGTATGCTCATCCAATGGCTAAAAATATTCTCCAATTTAATTCCCTCAAAATATTATTTATCTCTATAAAATTCTTAAATTTACTGCATAAAAATAATTTCTCAAATTTTCTTAATTAATAAAAACCTCTAATTCACTATTCACTAATTATCTAAATTCAAATAAAATCATTACCTATTTTCTACCCAAAAAAACCATATATGCATGCTTCAAAAATATTAAATAAAATATAAAATATAAATAGTAATTTTTTCAGACCGAAATAATACTAATTCCCGGATCGGTGGTATTATTCACAAATCGGTGGTACTATTCACAGACCGGTAAACTACTATTTCAGACACAGAAAAAATAGGGTCTTACAGCTCTCCCCCTTAAAGAATTTCGTCCTTGAAGTTCACCTGAAGTAAACAACTGAGGATGTTGTTGTCTCATAATGTCTTCACTTTCCCAAGTAGCTTCCTCGATCTTAGGATTTCTCCAAAGAACCTTTATTAGAGGAATTCTCTCATTCGTTAGTTCCTTAATCTCTAGCAAGTATCCTCATTGGTTCCTCCTCATAAGTCAAATTCGGCTCTATAGTCACAAGCTCAACTGATATCACAATTGATGGGTCGGATCGATATTTCCTCAACATAGACACGTGGAAGACATTATGTATCCTATCTAGGTCTGGTGGTAAAGACATTATGTAGGCCAACGGACCCACACGCTCAATGATCTCGTATGGACTAATGAACCTAGTACTAAGCTTACCCTTTCTTCCAAATCTCAATACCTTCTTCCATGGGGATACTTTAAGAAAAACTTTATCTCCCACTGCATACTCTGTCTCTCCTCTTCAAGTCTGCATAAGACTTCTGATGATCTGAAGCCACTTTCAATCTATCTCTGATCTGACTTTATCCTCTGTATCCCGAATCAAATCCAGACCTACCAGCTTGCCCTCACTTAACTCTGACCAACATAGTGGAGTCCTACATCTCCTACCATACAATGCTTCAAAGGGAGCCATCTGAATGCTCGACTGATAGCTGTTATTGTAGGCAAATTCCACAAGTCGAATGTAATTCTCCATACTACCCTTAAACTCAATTGCATAAGCTCTTAACATATCCTCCAGAATCTGAATAACTCGTTCTGACTTACCATCTATCTGAGGATGAAAGGCTGTGCTGAAATTCAACTTAGTACCCAGGGCCTTATGTAGCTTCTTCCAAATCTAGAAATAAATCTCAAATCTCTATTTGAAATGTTGGAAGAGGGAACCCCATGCAATCTCGCTATCTCATCTATATAAAGCTCTGCATAATGCTCCATGGTGAAGTCGGTCCTAACAGGAAGAAAGTTCGCTGACTTAGTTAATTTGTCAACTATCACCCATATAGCATCTTTCTTTTTAGGAGTCAAAGGCAATCCAATCACAAAATCCATAGTAACCTTATCCTATTTCAACTTTGGAATAGAAGTAGGGTGTAGCAAACCAGAAGGAAACTGACGCTCTACTTTAACTTACTGACACGTCAAACAGGTCGACATATAATCTGTGATATCCCTCTTCATATCCTCCACTGATACTGTAATTTCAAATCCTGATACATCTTATTACCGCTAGAATGCATAGAATAGGGCTAGATTCTCTTCCTCAACTCTGAAATCTTAGGCACACAAATCCAATCCTTAAAGTACAAGCAGTCATCATCCCTAATCACAAACTTCTTTTTTTTACCATCTCTAACTAGGCCTTTCCACAAAGCAATCGTCTCATCATCTCTCTGTGCATCTTGAATCTGCTGAAGTAGGATAGGTCTAACCATAATCTCTACCACAAGTGCACCATTACTAGCCACAGATAATCGAGTGTTCATAGCACGTAAAGCAATTGAGGACTTTCTACTAAGTGCATCTGTGACCACATTAGCTTTACCTGGATGGTAATCAATGGTGAAGTCATAGTCCTTGAGAAGCTCTACGCATTTGCGCTGTCTCAAATTAAGCTCCTTTTGAGTAAGCAGATACTTGAGACTCTTATGATCCATATACAGATGACACTTCTCACCATACAAGTAATGCCTCCAAATCTTCAAAGCGAGGACTATAGTTGCTAACTCCAAATCATGAGTAGGTAGTTCTTCTCATGAGGCTTAAGCTGTCTAAAAGCATAAGCAACTACCTTACTCTCCTGCATAAGCACATAACCCAATTCGTTATATGAAGCATCACTATACACATCATAAGGTCTACCCGAAACTGGCTGTGTCAACACTGGAGCCTCAGTAAGTATCGCCTTAAGCTTCTCAAAACTACTTTGACATTTATCAGTCCACTCGAATCTGACATCTTTTTGAAGAAGTCTAGTCAATAGGGCCGCAATAAGAGAAAATCTCTTGACAAATCTTCTATAATAACCAGCCAATCCTAAGAAACTCCGAATTTCTGTAACATTCTTTAGTGGCTTCCATTCAAGTACTGCCTTAATCTTCTTCGATCAACTCTAATATTGTAACATCCCTTCTTGGTATACCCGTTAACCTGAATGAACCGAACCGAGACACTACAAACTGGTTGAACCTATGTCCTGTCATGCTGATATCATAATTTATGCTGAATAGTATATCATGCTGATGTTGTATACATTAGTAATGTACTCAATATCTACAAGACAGTTACTAGTTTCCAAAATGAAATGGGCCGAACTGTGTGCCCTGTACATGCCATGATAAGGATAGACAGAATCAAAATATCAAAATGAGTAGCTACCCTGAAGACTGGGTCTTCCAAAGATGAATTGCAGTAGTTGTACGCTGACTCTCTACGGTCCAGTCCCGAAACCTACGAGTTAAACAAGTAACTCGCTGAGCAAATAAAGCTCAGTGGATATCTCAACTTATAAAGAAACAAGTAAGCACATACATATGTAGAAATAAACATGTAAACACATATGGATAACTAAACATGTAAGCACACATATCATGATACTTTCATGATACTTTGATTTTCGTTCTTGCTGTTTATTATGTTGTATGACTTATGCAATGGTTAGTCCATATAACTATATGGCTCCATAAGGTTATAGTGAAACCCAAGTGATAAGAAGAACTGTATGAAACTGGATGAATATTGTATGACTGGGCTGTTATGGCCCATATATAATCGTATCCGCTTAACGGCGTGTAGCCGGAGTACCAAACTATATGGGGTGCAGATCTGCTATCCTATGTCGCGACATAGCCTTATCTACGTGGTTTCTACCTAACCTCAATGGAGCATAATATCGGTATGTCAATAGTATAAAACAAAAGCATATTAACGTCTTTATAACTTCATAAACCATATTGTTTACCTGGTTTCACATCATATGCATGCTTGCATGTTGTTTTGATACATGTTCTCATGTTGTCTTTTTGTTTTCAAATGATTGTAGGAATACAATTTGAGCAAAGGAATACAATTGCATAGAAAAAGAGGTTCAAAAGAGTATCAGAACACAAGTCGCGAGCGCGCCATGAAAAGTCACGAGCGCGAGAAGCACACAAGAGGGTCAGAGAGTTTACAGGCAAGATTCGCGAGCGCGCCATGAAATTCGCGAGCGCGAGAAGTGCAAAATGAGAGTCAGAGAGTTTACAGGCACAATTTGCGAGCGCGCCATGCAATGCGTGAGCTCGAGTCGTGTTTTCCAGCCTGCGCAGTGTGTACTATTTTGGTCATATCTCTCAATTTATAACTCCGATTTGGGTGATTCAAAAACCCATGGAAAGCTAACACATGGAGGAACAAATAACCCTTCTAGACCACTTCCTAATTCCATCATTAAATAGGGTCAAAATCAAGGTGAATTTACTGGTAAATTTTCCAGCAAACCTGTTTCAGTAAAAACTCAATATCTACTTCATTTATTCATTTCATCCCATGCTTTCTCATCATTTCCAGTCCTCTTACTCAACATTAAGCAACATATTTTCTCATTATCAACACACTACACAAATTCTCATGCAACAAAATAAAAGAGATATCAAACCTTCACTCAAAAAGCTTGAACTCTTCTTCTTAGCTCCCTTTTTCTTCTACCTTTGAGCTCACCTCTCCTATACATAAGAACTCTTATGAATAATCTAAAATATCACTCAATGACTAAATTATGAAATTCAAGAAATTATACTTGCTTAGATAGAATAGAGGTTGAAGTTAATGCTTAACTACCATTAAAATTGATGGAGATAAAGGTGAAGAAGATGGAGAAAGGAATTTGAGTAAAGGAGATAAAGGAGATGAAGATAAGGATGAAGAAAGGAAAATGAAATGGTAATCACGGGTAGGCTCCAAAATATCAATGATTTTATGTGAAAATTACCAAATGGTACCTCAATTGTCAATAGGTTACAACTTAATACCTAAGCTTTATATTTTAGTGCAAGTAAGTCCTAATCCTTATACTTTGATCTTTTTACTTCATTCAAGTAAGTCCACTTTTAATATAGTAAATCCCATACTACCCCACTCTGGACTCTAATGGCTCGAACTAGGTTTTGGTTCAGTCCAACTCGACTCTATACAATGACTCGATTCAGTAGGATGTCACAAATACCCTCAGCAGAAATGATATGACCCAATAAAGCAATCTTAGATAACCAAATTCACACTTACTCAACTTAGCATACAACTTCCTCTCTCTCAATATCTGAAGTAATATCCTTAAATGGTGATCATGATCATCTCTAGTCTGAGAATATACCAAGATATCATCGATAAACACAGCCACAAACTGATCTAAGTAAGGATTAAAGATCTGGTTCATCAAATCCATGAAGACTGCAGAAGCATTAGTCGGACCAAACGACATCACCAAAAACTCATAATGACTATAACGTGTCCTAAAAGCAGTCTTAGGTACATCTGATTCCTTAACCCCCAGCTGATGATAACCCGATCTCAGATCTATCTTCGAGAATACACTAGCTCCTCTCAACTGATCAAACAAATCATCTATCCGAGGCAATGGATACCACTTCTTCACAGTAACTTTGTTAAGTTATCTGTAGTCAATACACAATCTCAAGATCCATCCTTCTTCTTTACAAATAACACTGGAGCACCCCACGGAGATACACTAGGACGAATGAAACTCTTATCAAGCAACTCCTGAATCTAAATCTTCAACTCTCTCAACTCAATAGGCGCCATCCGATATGGAGTAATGGATATCGGCGCGGTACCAGGCATAATCTCAATACCAAACTCAACCTCTCTCTCAGGAGGTAAACCAGGCAACTCCTCGGGAAATACATCCGGAAAATCACACACTGTGGATATATCATGTACATTAGGAGATTTCGACTCTGGATCAAGTACACAAGCTAACAATACCACACAACCATGTTGTGTTGTGACATCCTACTGAGTCAAGTCATTTCATAGAGTCGAGTTGAGTCGGGCCAAACCAAACCCGGTTGGGGTAGAATGGGGTTATAAGTGGACTTACTTGATTGAGAGAAAAAGATCAAAGCATATGGGTGAGGATTTATTTGCATTAAAAGATCAAGCTTGGGTATTAAGTTATAGCCTTTTGCCACTTGAGGTACCATTTAGGAAGTTTCACATAAATTCATTGATATTTTGATGGCCTACCCATAATAACCAGTTCACTTTCCCATTTTCATTCTTATCTTCATCTTCTCCATCTCCTTCCTTTCTCCATCCATTTTCATGGTAGTTTAAGGCAACCTCAATTTTCTCCAAGTAAGTAGAATTTCTTGAAGCTTTATATTATTCAACCTCTAATTGAGCTATATTGTAGATAAGTTATAAGAATTCTGATGTGTATAGGAGAAGGGAGTTCAAAGGTAGTAGAAAAAAGAAGTTAAAGAAGAGCTCAAGCTTTTTGGAGTAAAGGTTTGATATCTCTTTTCATTTACCATTTTCTTTGCATGAGAATTTGTGTGGTGTGTTGCTAATGAGACAATATAGCTTTATGTTGAGTGGGAGGACTGGTCATGGTGAGAAAACAGGGGAGGAGTTGAATAAATGAAGTAAATAGTGAGTTTATGCTGAAACAGGTTTTACTGGAAATTTTACCAGTAGCTTCATCTTGATTTTGACCCCATTTAATGATGGAATTAGGAAGTGTAATAGAAGAGTTATTTGTTCCTCTATGTGTTATCTTTACATGGGTTTTTTAATCATCCAAATCGGAGTTGTATAATGAGAGATATGACCAAAAGAGTACAGACTGTGCAGGCTGGAAAACGCGACGCGCGCGCGCGAATTGCATGACGAGCTCGGGACTTGTGCGTGAAACTCACTGACTCTCATTTTGCACATTACGCGCTCGCGACTTTCATTTGCGCGCTCGCGACTTTCACCTGAAACTCTCTGACTCTCATTTGGTGCTTTACGCGCTCGCGACTTTGCACTGCGCGCTCGCGACTTGTGCCCGATAACACACTGACTCTCATTTTGCACTTTACGCGCTCGCGACTTTGCAAGGCGCGCTCGCGACTTGTGTTTTCATGCATTTTTGGATTTTATTTTCTATGCAATTGGATTCCTTTGCTCAACTTGTATGCCTCCAATCATTTTACAACAAAAATACAACATTAAATCATGTATCAAAACAACATGCAAGCATACAAATGATGTGAAATCAAATAAACATTATGATTTATGAAGTTATGAACTATGAATATGATGTTGTGTTATATCATTGACATACCAACATTATGCTCCATTGAGGTTCGGTAGAAACCATGTAGATAAGGCTATGTCGCGACATAGGATAGCAGATCTGCACCCCATACAGTTTGGTACTCCGGCTACAGGCCGTTGAGTGGATATGATTATATATATGGGCCATAGCAGCCAAGCATACAGTATTCATCCAGTTTCATACAGTTTTTCTTATCACTTCGGTTTCACTATAACCTTATGGAGCCATACAAATATCTTGACATAACATTTCAACGAAAGATAATCAAGGTATAAGGAAAGGATCATGCTATATGCGCTTATATGTTTAGTTATCCATATGCATTTACATGCTCATTTTTATCTATGTATGTGCTTAATTGTTTCTTTATATGTTGAGATATCCACTGAGCTTTATTTGCTCAGCGAGTTACCTGTTTAACTCGCAGGTTTTGAGATTGGACCGTAGAGAGTCAGGTTACAACTGCTGCAGTTCATCTGTGGAAGACTCAGTCTTCAGGGTAGCTACTCATTTGGATGTGTATCTTTTGTCTACCCTTTTTATGGCATGTACAGGGCACACAGTTGGGCCCATTTCATTTGACACTAGTATCATGTCTTGTAAATATAAATTACATTATTATTGTAAACAACATCAGCATGATATTATATTCAATATACATTATGATTTCAGCATGTCAGACCATAAAGTTAACTAGTTTGTAACGTCTCGACTCGGTTCATTTGAGTTAACGGGTGGACCGGGAAGGGATGTTACAAATTTTGGTATCAGAGCCCTAGGTCTAGTTTCCCCGGGCTTACATGCATAAGTCAGTATAGTGTACATGCCATGACTACCCTGATGAACTAAGCAGTTGTTGTCTTTTAGGAGGATGTCACAGGAAGGTGAGAGCGAGTCACACGCCTCCAGACCAGTGGAGGGTGAGGCTCCAATAGCACCAGGTCAAGAGGTGTTGTTAAAGCAACTTTCGGATACTTTTCGACAGATTGCAGGGGTGATACCTCAAGCACCAATAGTAGTAGAAAGAGAAAGAAAGCCCCCACTAGAGAAGCTTCGGAAATATGGGGCGAAAGAATTCAGTGCTAACAAGGATGATAGTCCAGAAATAGCTGAGTATTGGTTAGATGGGACATCGAGAGTTCTGGAACAATTACAGTGTACACCAGAGGACAAGTTGGTTTGTGCCACATCATTGCTGATAGATGAGGCATACACATGGTGGACTACTGTTCAGCAGCGGGTATCAGCAGAGCAGCGTACATGGCAATTCTTCTTGGATGAATTCAAGAAAAAGTTCATCACAGAGGCTTACCTAGATGCGAGAAGGAAAGAATTCTTATACCTGAGACAGAACAGAATGTCAGTTTCAGAATATGAAAGAGAATTCACCAGACTCAGCAGGTATGGTAAGGGGATAGTGGCTACAGAAGCCGAGAGGTGTAAAAAGTTTCAGGAAGGCCTAAACGATGAGATTCAAATGGGAGTGGTAGCTTCCAGATTCAGAGAGTTCTCAGCTTTGGTAGAGGCAGCTCAGGAGGTAGAGCGAATTCAGGCCAGTCAGCGTACCAGACACCAACGGTCTCAGCAGAGGAGAGACCAAACTCAGAGTGCACCCAGTGCATATCAG
The DNA here is from genome assembly GCF_041381405.1 of Jatropha curcas. Taxonomy (NCBI): domain Eukaryota; kingdom Viridiplantae; phylum Streptophyta; class Magnoliopsida; order Malpighiales; family Euphorbiaceae; genus Jatropha; species Jatropha curcas. The sequence continues at coordinate 20,005,321 of NC_143156.1, read as the reverse complement.
TCAGAAAGCAAGAGATTCAGAGGTGCTAGTAGTTCAGCTAGTTCTAGACCTCCCTTTAGCCAAGGCGCAGCTAGGGTTGCTAATGCACCAGCGGTATCAGTTGTGGCTAGTTCTGCTGGTGGTAGTCGAGGTTCAGGCAGAGGAACTGGTAGAGGCACCAGTAGAGGTGCAGAGTCAGCCGGTTATACTTTTCCACCTTGTGAGCATTGTGGCAGACGGCATAGTGGAGATTGTTGGTTGGTGACTGGTAAATGTTGGATATGCGGAGCATCAGACCATCAGAAGAAGGATTGTCCGAAGAGGGCAAAAGTTCCTATACAGTTCATAGCAGGCAGAGGGAGAGGTGAGAGCTCCGGAGGGCAGAGACAGCAGTCAGAGACTGTAGACAGACCCGATACAAGAGGTCCAGCCAGGGTCTATGCGATGGGAACCAGGGAAGATGAGGAAGCTCCAGATGTAATAGTTGGTGAGTTTTCTTTAGGTGATCATACAGTTTATGCTTTAATTGATCCTGGCTCATCTCATTCATACATTAGTGTACCTAAACCTTGGGTTAAAGGGTTAGAAGTTGCATATGTGAGTCAGGGTATGTTGGTTACTAATCCATTAGGAGATGTAGTACAAACTCATACAGTGGTCGAAGGATGTCCAATTGTTATTCATGGAAAAGAGTTTCCAGGAGATTTGATGGAGTTGCCATTTAGAGAATTTGATGTTATTCTGGGTATGGATTGGCTATCCAGACATCAGGCTATAGTTGATTGTGCAAAGAAAAGGGTGACATTATATACAACAGCAGGGGAAGAGATTACAGTAGTCGGGAAGCGGCGAGATTTTCTGGGTAATGTGATATCAGCCATGGTAGCAAAGAGATTAATTCAGAAGGGTTGTGAAGCATACTTGATATGTGCATTACAAGCAGAGAAAGAACAGTCAGAAGTGCAAGACATACCAATAGTGTGTGATTATCCAGACGTATTTCCAGACGAGTCACTAGGGTTACCACTAAGGAGGGAAGTGGAGTTTACCATAGATGTCTATCCTGGAGCAGCACCAGTATCAATTGCACCTTACAGAATGGCACCAGCAGAGCTAAAAGAGTTAAAGATTCAGCTACAGGAGTTATTGGATAAAGGCTTTATCAGACCCAGTGTATCACCTTGGGGAGCACCGGTATTATTTGTAAAGAAGAAAGATGGATCACTCAGATTGTGCATTGACTATAGACAACTGAACAAACTGACAATCAAGAATAAGTATCCATTGCCTCGAATCGATGATTTGTTTGATCAGCTAAAAGGTGCAGGTATGTTTTCTAAGATCGACCTTAGGTCGGGATACCATCAGTTGCGGATAAAGGAAGAAGATATCGCTAAGACTGCATTCAGGACCCGATATGGTCAGTATGAATTTTTAGTCATGCCATTCGGTCTCACAAATGTACCAGCGGTTTTCATGGATCTCATGAACCACGTGTTTCATTCATATCTGGATCAGTTTGTGGTGGTGTTTATAGATGACATTCTGGTCTACTCCAAAGATAAGGTCGAACATGATAAACATTTGCGGATTGTACTTCAGACACTGAGGGATAAACAGCTGTATGCCAAGCTCAGTAAGTGTGAGTTTTGGCTGGAAGAAGTTTCTTTCTTAGGACACGTGGTGTCATCGGAGGGTATCAGAGTGGATCCTCATAAGATTGAAGCTATTGTTGATTGGAGACCACCCAGAAATGTCACAGAAGTTCGAAGTTTTCTGGGTTTAGCCGGCTATTACAGAAGGTTCATAAAGGGATTCTCCATCATTGCATCACCTTTAACAAGATTATTGAAGAAAGCAGTTGTATTCCAATGGGATAATAGATGTCAGCAGAGTTTTGACACTTTGAAGAAAAAGTTGACTGAAGCACCAGTGTTGACTCAGCCAGTGTCAGGTAAAGACTTTGAGATTTACAGTGATGCCTCTCATATTGGGTTAGGATGTGTACTCATGCAAGACAGAAAAGTGGTAGCTTATGTCTCCAGACAATTGAAGCCACATGAATTGAATTATCCAACCCATGATTTAGAATTGGCAGCCATTGTTCTAGCATTCAAGGTATGGCGGCATTATCTGTACGGTGAAAAGTGTTACATTTACACAGATCATCAAAGTTTAAAGTATTTGCCGATATAGAAGGACTTGAATTCAAGACAATGGAAGTGGATGCAGATTCTGGCTAATTATGATTATGTCATTAATTACCATCCAGGCAAAGCTAATGTGGTAGCTGATGCCCTTAGCCGGAAATCATTGTTTGCTTTGAGAGCAATGAGAATTAGCATAGAGTTACAACAGCAGGGAGTTATTCTAGCACAGATGCAAGTACAGCCATCTTGGGTTCAGGAAGTTGCAGAGGCACAGAAGAAAGATGCACAAACAGCACTATGGGTGAAACAAGTACAGGAAGATCATGGTGGGAAATTCAGATTGGATAACAGTGGAGTCTTATTCTATGAAGACAGAGTTATTGTACCACAGATAGGGGAGCTTAGACAAAAGATTCTGCATGAAGCTCATAACAGTCCATATACAATGCATCCAGGTAGTACCAAAATGTATCAAGATTTGAAGAAAGGCTATTGGTGGCCGGGCATGAAGAAAGATATCGAAAATGTTGTAACAAGATGTTTGACATGTCAACAAGTAAAAGCAGAACATCAACTGCCAGCTGGGTTACTTCATCCAATAACAGTGCCAACATGGAAATGGGATCAGATCACGATGGATTTTGTTACTGGATTACCTCAAACGCAGCGGAAGCATGATGCAGTATGGGTGATCGTGGACAGATTAACTAAATCTGCACACTTTCTACCAGTTCGGATGGACTATTCTCTGGACAAGTTAGCAGACATTTATGTTAGCGAAATAGTTCGACTACATGGAGTTCCATCATCCATTATATCTGATCGTGATCCAAGGTTTACATCGAAGTTTTGGGGTAAATTGCAGGAAGCATTAGGGACAAAATTGCATTTCAGCACTGCATTTCATCCTCAGACAGAAGGCCAATCAGAGAGAGTCATTCAGATCCTGGAAGACATGATGAGATCATATGTGATAGAATTTGAAGGCAGTTGGGACAGATATGTACCTCTCATGGAATTTGCCTACAACAACAGCTACCAATCGAGCATTAAGATGGCACCATATGAAGCATTGTATGGTAGACCATGTAGGACACCTGTGTGTTGGACAGAACTGAGTGAGAAGAAGATTTTGGGTCCAGATTTGGTTAGAGAAACAGAAGAGAAAGTGGAAATCATCAGAAAACGGCTGAAAGAAGCAAGTGATCGACAGAAGTCTTATGCTGATTTAAAGAGAAAGGATATTGAGTACTCAGTTGGTGATAAGGTATTTCTGAAAGTTTCACCATGGAAAAAGATCCTAAGGTTTGGACGAAAGGGTAAGCTTAGCCCTAGGTTCATTGGTCCATACGAGATTGTTGAACGCGTAGGACCATTAGCCTATCGCCTAGCGTTACCTTCAACCTTAGATCGGATTCATAATGTCTTTCATGTATCAATGTTAAGAAGGTATCGATCAGACCCATCACACGTGTTATTAGCAGAAGAGATTGAAATTCAGCCGGATCTCACTTATGAAGAAGAACCAGTTCAGATCTTAGCCAGAGAAATTAAATAATTACGGAATAAGAAAATAGCATTGGTAAAAGTTCTTTGGAGGAATCATAAGACAGAAGAAGCAACTTGGGAATCTGAAGACACCATGCGACAACAGTATCCGCAATTGTTCACAACAGGTAAACTTCGGGACGAAGTTTTTATTTAGGAGGGGAGAACTGTGACATCCTACTGAGTCAAGTCATTTCATAGAGTCGAGTTGAGTCGGGCCAAACCAAACCCAGTTGGGGTAGAATGGGGTTATAAGTGGACTTACTTGATTGAGAGAAAAAGATCAAAGCATATGGGTGAAGATTTATTTGCATTAAAAGATCAAGCTTGGGTATTAAGTTATAGCCTTTTGCCACTTGAGGTACCATTTAGGAAGTTTCACATAAATTCATTGATATTTTGATGGCCTACCCGTAATAACCAGTTCACTTTACCATTTTCATTCTTATCTTTATCTTCTCCATCTCCTTCCTTTCTCCATCCATTTTCATGGTAGTTTAAGGCAACCTCAATTTTCTCCAAGTAAGTAGAATTTCTTGAAGCTTTATATTATTCAACCTCTAATTGAGCTATATTGTAGATAAGTTATAAGAATTATGATGTGTATAGGAGAAGGGAGTTCAAAGGTAGTAGAAAAAAGAAGTTAAAGAAGAGCTCAAGCTTTTTGGAGTAAAGGTTTGATATCTCTTTTCATTTACCATTTTCTTTGCATGAGAATTTGTGTGGTGTGTTGCTAATGAGACAATATAGCTTTATGTTGAGTGGGAGGACTGGTCATGGTGAGAAAACAGGGGAGGAGTTGAATAAATGAAGTAAATAGTGAGTTTATGCTGAAACAGGTTTTACTGGAAATTTTACCAGTAGCTTCATCTTGATTTTGACCCCATTTAATGATGGAATTAGGAAGTGTTATAGAAGAGTTATTTGTTCCTCTATGTGTTATCTTTACATGGGTTTTTGAATCATCCAAATCGGAGTTGTATAATGAGAGATATGACCAAAAGAGTACAGACTGTGCAGGCTCGAAAACGCGACGCGCGCGCGCGAATTGCATGACAAGCTCGCGACTTGTGCCTGAAACTCACTGACTCTCATTTTGCACATTACGCGCTCGCGACTTTCATTTGCACGCTCGCGACTTTCACCTGAAACTCTCTGACTCTCATTTGGTACTTTACGCACTCGCAACTTTGCACTGCGCGCTAGCGACTTATGCCGGATAACACACTGACTCTCATTTTGCACTTTACGCGCTCGCGACTTTGCACTGCGCGCTCGCGACTTTCACCTGGAAACTCACTGACCTTCAGGTGTGCATTACGCGCTCGCGACTTTGTAAGGCGCGCTCGCGACTTGTGTTTTCATGCATTTTTGGATTTTATTTTCTATGCAATTGGATTCCTTTGCTCAACTTGTATGCCTCCAATCATTTTACAACAAAAATACAACATTAAATCATGTATCAAAACAACATGCAAGCATACAAATGATGTGAAATCAAATAAACATTATGATTTATGAAGTTATGAACTATGAATATGATGTTGTGTTATATCATTGACATACCAACATTATGCTCCATTGAGGTTCGGTAGAAACCATGTAGATAAGGCTATGTCGCGACATAGGATAGCAGATCTGCACCCCATACAGTTTGGTACTCCGGCTACAGGCCGTTGAGTGGATATGATTATATATATGGGCCATAGCAGCCAAGTATATAGTATTCATCCAGTTTCATACAGTTTTTCTTATCACTTCGGTTTCACTATAACCTTATGGAGCCATACAAATATCTTGACATAACATTTCAACGAAAGATAATCAAGGTATAAGGAAAGGATCATGCTATATGCGCTTATATGTTTAGTTATCCATATGCATTTACATGCTCATTTTTATCTATGTATGTGCTTAATTGTTTCTTTATATGTTGAGATATCCACTGAGCTTTATTTGCTCAGCGAGTTACCTATTTAACTCGCAGGTTTTGAGATTGGACCGTAGAGAGTCAGCTTGCAACTGCTGCAGTTCATCTGTAGAAGACTCAGTCTTCAGGGTAGCTACTCATTTGGATGTGTATCTTTTGTCTACCCTTTTTATGGCTTGTACAGGGCACACAGTTGGGCCCATTTCATTTGACACTAGTATCATGTCTTGTAAATATAAATTACATTATTATTGTAAACAACATCAGCATGATATTATATTCAATATACATTATGATTTCAGCATGTCAGACCATAAAGTTAACCAGTTTGTAACGTCTCGGCTCGGTTCATTTGAGTTAACGGGTGGACCGGGAAGGGATGTTACATGTGTAACACCCACTGCCTAGTCACGAGAGACCCGACGGCGGATGCCACATTCGGTGCCGAAGATACCGTCCTAACTTAACATATAGATCAGAAAATTAGATTATGAATTAGAAGTAATTGAGTATTCACAAGTTTATCGAGTAATAATTTTTTTATAATATCATTTCATTTCGTTTTCATCTTTTTTTTTTTCTATATAGATTGGGAAAAATCGTATAGAAATATTGTAACAATTTCCCTTTAAAAACTAAGCTCGCCAAACATGTGAATACAAAACACTCCCAATTAAACTCCAAACTCCCAACATCTCCAAATAATCATAATAACACAACAACACTTCTATACCTTCATAACTATATAAATCCTCAATAACATTTTAATATTTATCAATTAACTGCATTCATTATATATATCAAGTCTTAATAAACTAATCATACCAACTATCTTAAAATATTTTATATTAAATCATTTAATAAATCTTATGCTTATCTCCAAATATATACGCCAACATAATTGATAATTACATGCTTAAGTTATAATTCAAATAACATAATCTCTGAAAATGTAATAATTACACATGCCATAATTCTTAATTACATAAATCTCAATCTACTACTACCACAGTAGTCTCTTCTGCTCTGATGCTACTCTTCTAGTTTTCAAGCAGCAACCACGGTCTTTAACCTGCGCATGATAAAATCAACGCGCTGAGTATAAAACTCAATGGTGCTCATAATTCACATACTTATCAAAGATGTGATGGCAACTTACTTAAAATACAAATTTCATAAAATTATTTACAATCATAAAATCATTAAATTTCAACATACATTTACATTTATAGCAAAAGAGATATCAAATAAACTATAATTAATAACATAAATAATTTAATTCTTCCAAGTCATAAATTCATTACTTGAACATTTATTATACCAGTACATATACTATTTATTTTAAAACCATGTACTGAAATATCATGCTTTGAAAATTCATTTGATAACATAATCATTAATTCCAAAGTAAGGTTTGCTAAAATATTGTAATCTCATTCGTTTAATTGACTTAAAAATATTTTCTAAGGGCTCGTATACACTTAGGAGAAAGAGAAGCAAATAGATTTTCATATCTTATTCATAGCGGCCTTAGGTCGCCATCTTATTCATAATGGCCTTGGTCGCCATCTTATTCATATTGGCCTTAGGTCGCCAACTTATTCATAATGGCCTTAGGTCGCGAACATCTTACATAATAAAATCAAATCATGCATCAAATTCACACCAAGTATATTAGAGCCCAAAACCCTTGTTTTAATTCTTAATTCATAACACTTCTCATAAAACTTGTCTTATTCCATAGTCTTTTTGAAATCGTAATGGAAGCTTACTTTAGAACTTAAGTAAATCATGAAAACTTCATACTTAAATATAATTACTTAACATAGGAAATTTCTCATAAATTCATTTTCTTTTAAAACTTTCTTAAAGTCACAATGAAATTTATCATAAGTAATTTCTTATTATATAAAATCATACTTTCCTTATTTAAAATTCAAAACACATACATTTTAAGTATCCATTTTTCATAAACTTTAAACATATGAAAGTAATCAAAATAATCATACTTATATCATATATATAGCATATCATAAAAAGAAATTAAGTAAGCATTACCACCCTAGGGTGGTTCGGCCTCTTAATGAAAAACCAAGGGGAGGAATTTCCTCCTTTAGAGTCAGTTTGGGTGTTTCAGCCATAAGTTGAGCTATATATGTCCAAATTGGACACAAGAGGATGGATTGGAAAGCTAAGAAGTAGACCTACAACTTTCATGAAGGGCTCAGATACAAATGGAAAAATAAAAAGGATCGAAAAATAGTCCTTAATCTCACCCAATAACATATTTTTCTCAATTTCAGCTTACTTTAACCATGAAAAAGAACATGCAAGACAAAAGATATAAGGGAGAGATTTCTACCACATACTAAACACTCATCAATTCAAAATATAGGTATGCTTAGAAACACCCAAGAACACATTTGTATAACTAAGGTTCAATAAACAAATCATTTCATACCAAATTTCCAATTTTCACAAAGTAGCATAAACTTCACAAATAAAAAAAAAAACAAACAAACAAGGTAAGTGTGTTTATGAACACTAACCTTAAACACAAGCTTTAACAAGCTTAAATCAAACTCTTTAAGGCTTAGCTTTGCCCTTCTCTTTGGTAGAAGGTTCTCCACCCTTTGACCCAAGTAGGAAAATCTCCAAATTTCTTGAAATTAGTCACAAAAAATCACTTCTCTAGCTTCACTCTCTAAGATTAATTACTTAAATCAAGTTGGATGAGGTGAATTTGGTGGATTTAGCAAGTAGAAGTTGAAGAAAAACAAAGAGAAGAAGGAGAGGAAGTTGGCGTTGAAAAGAAGAAGAAGAAGAGAAAGTGGTTGCTCAAATAATTGAGGTTGACTTTTATAAAGCAACTGAGGGTGTTTTGGTCTTTTCCTATAATTGGACGGCTAGGATTTAGTCAATAGTAATCTAATCTAAAGGCTAAAAATATTCTCCAACTAAATTCCTTCAAAATATTGTTTTTCTCCACAAAATTCTCAAATTTAATCCTCAAAAATAATTCCTCAAATTTCCTTAATTAATATAACACCATAACACCATAATTCACTATTTACTAATTATTTAAATTCTCCAAAAATATTCATTACTTATTTTCTACCCATAAAAACCATGCATACATGCTCCAAAATATTGAAAAAAAATATAAAACATATATCATAACTTTTTCGGACCAAAATAATAATGACTCCCGGATCATTCGTACTATTCACAGACCGGTTAAACTACTATTTCAGACACAGAAAAATTAGGGCGTTACAGATCAACTACGTTAAAGGGAGTCTTTTTTTATCTCGAAGTCTCTTGTGCTCTAGTTAGTTTTCTTTCTTTAAGATTTCAAGTGCTCATGATTGGTGTCAAGATTCAAGGAAGCCGCTCAAGTTCATTGTTGACTAGTTTTATTTTTAAACTCTTTTTTTTTATTATTCTTTATGAGATTATTTATAAGTTTAATTGAATTTATTTAATTACTATGTTGAACTAAATTATCATATTAGGGATTTAATGTAGCTTAATCTCTATTCCAATTTATAACATTAGATTTGCTTTTCTTTATTCAAAGTATAATTTATTATCGAACTTAATGCTTCCAGACAGAATTTCTTCCCTAGATTGATTTATTTCATTAATCGAGAGAAGGGTTTTTGATATGAAAAAGGCAATAAATTACATGAGAATAATAACTTGATGCTGAATCTATATGGTTTGACTCATGGGGATTTTCATAAGTTAACTATCTTAGGTTATGAATTCACAAACAAACCATAAAACTTAATGATTTAATTCATGTTTGATTACGCTATTGGAAGATAGGTAATTAGACTAGGTTAAAAATAGCTAGCAATACATCGGGAGAGCTTTTTAGTGATTTTAGAGTTGTTCTTCCTACTTGAACAATTAAAATTGATTATCAAACTAATACAATAAATTGGATAGAACTAAGTGAAGTCAAAATCCCTAGTAGCTTTTAATCCTTGATTTCTTTTCATCAAATATTCTTGCTTGATTTTTTTTTATTCTCTTCTATTTCTTTAATTTAAATTCTTAGATTATATTCTTCTTATTATCGTTTAAATAATAGTAGGTTAACACAATTTTGATAATTGGTATACAATCCTCTTGGAACGATACTCTACTCATTCTTTATTACTTGTTGTGATTTCGTACACTGCAAAAAAGCCTATCAGCGGACTCTACCGTCTAGCATACTGGCCGTTATGGAGCGGTGGATGGACACCGCACATACATTCCATCTGCCGTTCGGCAAGATGATGATCACGCCGATAGATTTTGCTGCTGTCACTAAATCGGGGTACACCCTTTTAGTCATACACTACAACAGATCATTGAACCATGGATGACTAAAAGGGTATACCTCGATTCAGTTATTAGAGACGATAGAAGAGCTATACAACGTCTAGCACTACAATTTGCTGTCTTGGATGGCCAGTTGTACAAAACAATGTTAGATAGGATATTGTTAAGATGCGTATCGAAGAAAGAAGTTGAAGGGATTATGGAATAGATTCATGCAGGGGTTTGCGGCACCCACATGAATGAAAAAGTGCTAGCTAAGAAAATTCTCAGATAGGGTTTCTTCTGATTGGCAATGGAAAGAGATTGTAATTTCTCTTGTGAAAGGTGCTTGGAATGTCAAATTCACGGAGACCTAAATCACAATCCACCTTCAAAATTACATCCTTCTATTTCGCCATGGGCACTTCGCAGATTGGGGGAATAGGTATCATTGACAAAGATTTCACCACCTACTTCTAATGGACACGAGTTTATAGTGGTTGCAGTGGACTATTTTTCAAGATGGATCCAAGCAGAATCTTTTAAAAACATTAGCGCCAAGGAAATGGCTAAATTCATTGAAAAGAAACCTGATCCGCAGATATGGAATCCCCCATCATATAGTGAGAAATAATGGAGTTCAATTCAAGCAGAAGTAAAAGACTCTATTAGAGAAGTATGGAATTGAACATCATAAATCTTCACCTTACAAACCAAAGCAAATGTGCAGTGGAAGTTGTAAACAAAAACATCAAGAAGAGATTGAGGAAAATGGTAGAAAACCATCATGATTGGGCAAGCAAGCTTCAGTATGCTTTGTGGGGTTATCGGACCACAGCCAAATCTGCGAATGGGGCAACCCCTTATTCTCTAGTCTACGGAATGGAAGTTGTACTACCAACAAAAATAGAAGTGCAACCTTGCGCATAATGATGGAATCTATGATTTCAGAATGTCAATGGGCAAAAAATCACCATCAAGAATTAGCACTCCTAGATGGAAAAAGGCTTAATGCCAGATTCATGGATCAGCTTTATTAAAGGAGAATAGCCAAGCAGTTCAACAAAAGAGTTCATCTGAAGCTACTAAAAGTATGGGATTTGGTTTTGAAACATATGCGGCCAAACACTCATGACCCAAGGGGGAAGTTCAAGCCTAACTGGGGAAGGCCCGTTTTTATTAAGAGAATGTTTTCCAATGGTGCAGTGAAGCTATCAGATATGGAAGGCAATGAATTTACCGAACCTATCAATTCGAATAGGCTGAAGAAATTTTATATATAGCTTGAAATGTTTATGGAAAAGCCCAATTAATAAATTCACCTTTTGTGTTCTTATTAACTTTAAAGCGTGTTGTACTAGGTTTATGTTAACATGCAAATGTTGTGAATTTACTTTGATGTAATAGAATAGCAAGAGCTATATCAAGCATTTTCAAGCAAAAAGACATTTCATTCATAATAAGTGTATACATTCATATAATTTTACTATCAATAATTTCTAGTACATTTCATTAAAAAGCAGGATAGGAGGCATCTACATGCTGGGTCCTAACAGAAATCTAGCTGTCAACAGATGAGCCGCCTCGAATAAGCACTGACTCTAGAATAAGCCTGCAGTTAAGAGTGGTACAAGTCTAAGGAAGAAGTATCAACCACATTAAAAATGGGTACAGTTGTGCGACTAGGCCAACTGGAAATAAAGCGAGACAGAAATCGATGGGTAATAAGGCTGGCCTCGAATCGCGTGTAATCAGGGACAGCCTAGTGAGGACCGTGTTACCTAGCTACTCGATTAGGATAATAAGCCACCACTATGGTCAAGCCACATAGGGGCACACGGAAGCATATAAGAAGAAACTTTTGACTCGCTCTATGTACCACCAGGGGTAAGTCCATCTGACTTCCTTGGAGGTAAGATCTTGAAAAATAGCAGTCCAGTCTTTGACAGTCTCGCCAGTCAAATGGTGCTGACGACGGACATAGATTTACAGTCTATAATCGAACATCAGATGGTCCAATGATGGGTCCATCACTTGTAGCTTCTCAAAGGCCACAACTACAAAAAAAAATCAATTAAATAAAAAAGAAAAGCTAGTTAAGTCGAAAAACTGCAAAGGGAGGCTTAAGCAAAAGTTAAAGCGTATATATATATATGTATATATATATATATGTAATATATTTATATATATATATATATATATATAAAATAAAGCAAAGGGAGGCTTAAGCAAAAGTTAAAGCGTATATATATATATGTATATATATAATATGTATATATTATATATATATATATATATATATATATAATATAATAATATATATATATATAAAATAAAGAAAGAGAAAGTACAAGAAAAAAGAAAAATGCATTTACTTGCAGAAGAAGTGGACTCCCATCGGACCAAGTACTGAGCTAGGGTCCCGAGCATGCTCTCCCAGCCAAATAAATGTTTCAGCCAAAATAAGTGGAAATGGCATTTGACGCCTAGCCATCTGCTCGACTATGGGCACCAGCCTGAGGCTACTGTAGCCATCGATTTCATTAAGTAGCAAGTACTGACTAATAATGCAAAAGCAAACAAGTGAAGACTAGTACGGGCTAGTGTGGTCCGTACTCATTGCACAATCTACAAGCGGTTGCAGGGGCACGACATCAGCTCCGAAGTCATGTGATGGAATCTCGTAAGCTGAGAAACCGAAAACAGACAGTATTAGTGAAGTAGGGACTATATCCAACCAAGGCATTATAGGAACTTCTTCCACCACGGGTATTCTCCAGAAATG